>NC_089624.1:1202480-1503101 GCF_039881205.1 Euwallacea similis
ACGATCGCTTTGAAGCATTTTAACTGCAACTATATAGTACTTCTAGACTTAAGAGTTAAACCACTGGCGCCATCTTCTATTTACTATTCGAAGTTCGTGATATACAGCACAATGGAGGTATAGATAGCGCAACTCGCAAAGTTATAATATTATAATGCATATAGTAAACGCCAAATAAATTCTCGCACGTCATCTATGACGAAATAACACGGCCACGTTGGTTACGTTTATCTCGGAAGCAATATATGTCAAACTTATTTAGTTATTATCATAAGAAGATAAAACATATTAATTATTAAGAATATAATGTATATGGTCATATAGGTACATATATAATAAAATATAAACATAAATATAATAAAATATGGTCAGAAATTTTGATGTGACATCATTTACCTAAAATTCTATAATTTCACTGAGATGTAAACATGATCACTGGAAAATTTTAAACCGACAGAGTTGCAGTCAATCCTAAAACCCATTTTTGTTTAAGTGTTGATTATTAGATAGATAGAGTTTTATTTACTTACATAATAATAAAATTCTTTAATTAAAAACACATTTTTATTAAATCTTACGATTGACTGTCCTGAAACAAATTATATGTATATCGCCTTAAAGGTTTGTTCGGAAGTCTGGCAACAGCGTAGAGCAGCGCGACATAGAACTTTGATGGCGTGTCAGACTTTTTGTTTGACGTTTACTACACTATTGTATGTGTTATTTAGTAAATTTCATTGATTTTTATGAACTATATTATTTCATTTAAATTTATTTTTGTTTCGCACCCTCCATTCTATCATGGCCTATTCCAGAAATATTTAAAAATCTTTTTTTAAATATGCTAAGGCTTTGCGAAATTGTTTCTAGATTATTCTAAATTTTGTTTTCAAATTTAATTCATATTGAACGTTCCCGGAATATTCAGTTGCAAGGTTTATGGAATATTCAATATTCCAAATGGAAATTTCTATTAAATATTTCGCATTTGATAAGATTATGCCGCCCGCCCAAATTATTGATTTTTTAATTAAATATTTGAACTTATTTTATAGAAAAATATTAAAAGAGTCATTGGAAACCATGTGACAAACGTGTATCTTGCATTTTCGCGTTTGTTTAGAAAAGAAGCAAGTGCTTAATATACAGCGTGATTCAAGGCGGTATTCGGAAGATCAAGGGCTTTAAAAAATATAATAAAAGATCAGGCCTGTTTTTAAAAAATGTTGTCGATAATGGTTCCGAATCTAGAAAAGAAAAAGCGTCTGTGAAGAAGGGACATTTATTTTGAAAAATATCTGAAGTTAAGCTCTGGAAAAGATCAAAACTACCTCAGCAATTAGACGTTTATTTCTAAAACTAGCCAGAATATACTAAATTTTCATATAACTTAACCGACTTGTATCTCTTATGGGGTTCGAGATCTCAATAATGAGCGGCGAATTTGCATAATTCTGTATTGATGTAAAAGAGTTCTTAAGCTGCTGGAATAGTCGCTGTTCAACGGAGAAGCAAAGATGGTTGATTTTCAAAAATTTTCCGTATACCGGAACAATTCAAGGTAGTGCGCTTTTACATAATCAGCTAAACTTCTAATAGAAAAAGCCTCAGCTACACTCAGTATACTCGCTCATGTCCCAGGCCCTTCCATTACTAGAAATTGAAACTTGACAATAAAATAAAAATGTTTAACATACCTAACATCAAAAATTGAATAAGTAAATAGGTATGCGAAACTGAAAATCGAAACCCAAAGAATCCGTTTAATGGTGGTCAAGGCAAAATCGAGGTATGAGGTTTCGTTTTCATTATGTCTGTGACAAAGGCGCGAAAAAGAAATTTTCATCTAATTTTAATTATTGTTTGCTAGACATGTCGCTTTCTATTCCCAATAAGTAGGTACGGCTTATTGGTAATACGCGTAATGTCGTACCGGTGTATCCGCGGTAAGGTACACATGCTTCGTATTTGGGATGTATTATGTGTGGGTGTCGGTTTAATTTATTCACCGTCAATTGGGATAAATTTTGTTAAATTTTCTTGTGAACGAGCTTTGTAGTCCTCATTAGTGACACAAAGCATCCCTTAGTGTTTCAATTCACCAAATGATCTGAATGCTCACTTTCCTTTCTTTAGAACAAAACTTGAGTTTCATATTAAATTGCGGTGGCTAACTGATTGTTCATCAAAGAGCTATGGCTCATGCGTTGATAGCAAAAAACATAGTGATATACCCATGTCAAATAACGCAGGCCCCTGTATAATACACGGGACTATCCGAAATTAATACTGACTAACTGTAGGGTACTCATTGGTGTTTCTCATGGTCAAATAGATATCTTACAATGAGTATATAATAGATACTAGCGAGAGAGGCAAATAATGAAAAAAGAAGAAAAATAAAAGAAATAAAAATCTATTAAGGATAACAAGAATAAAACTGCAAGTGGAAATTAGCTGTCTGCACGTGACCGGGTAATCTAATTTGTTAAATCCTCAGGGGTAAATGGCGACATTGGCGATGCTGTGGGGTATTTGCCATTTGTCTAATGAACTCTGATGAAAATTTCTCGATGAGTCCACTTCTGTTTAGACTGCTCTTTGTAATTACTCTAGGTCAATAAACTCTCACTTCTTCTAGCTTCACACAAATAGTAATTAGCAATAATTTACCTCTAGCTAAAAGCAAGGTCATCGGTTTCGTAGGAAAACGAGCAATGAAGAACATGGGACGACCTCCTATGTCGCCCGATTTAAATACAATCGAGTTTGTCTGAGATATGTTAAAAAATCAATTAATTTTCATCCGTAGTCTCCACTGATCA
Organism: Euwallacea similis; assembly: GCF_039881205.1. Classification (NCBI taxonomy): domain Eukaryota; kingdom Metazoa; phylum Arthropoda; class Insecta; order Coleoptera; family Curculionidae; genus Euwallacea; species Euwallacea similis. The sequence continues at coordinate 1,205,306 of NC_089624.1, forward strand.
CACTTTTGGCACTATGCACGCATTGTAGGGATTTAAACTAAATAGGAATGTTCTATTAGCCGTACATCAAAATTCAAAAAGGAATGAGATATTAAGGGAAAATCAGCAGAACATGATGGCATTTTACCATTACATGCATCAACGTCTACTCTGCACACGTGACTTTTGGATTCGCATACAAATTGAGAATCTTCCGAGTGAACTTTCGACTTATAACAGATCGGTATATTTAAATGAACCCTGTAAAAGTTCCCCAATATAAATCACGAGCAAAGTAGTTTCCCAGTATTTCTTTTACAAGCGTATGTCGGTTAACTTTATGTAATATTTTCTATTGCACGTTCAGAAAAATATTGGCGTGCGGTAAAAAAGGTTGAAACTTGTGCGGAAATAAATATTTTCCTAACGAGTGCGGAAAGTGATACTTTCCATACGTGACTTGTCAGGCTGGCAAGTATGCGCGAAACAGTACATTGGAGTAGGGAAGGAAAATATTTACATTTTTATTGCTACACAATTGCTAAATTGTAGCAATAAAAATTGTGAATTGTAAATTGCTACATTTAGCTCGCAAATGCGTGTAGTGAAGCTGGTGCCTTGGTCGAGCCATTTAAAAGTACGCTCATAGAAAAGTACCGAGTTTGGTGGGACTTATCCACATAACATTCCAAAGATTGTCAATTCTCACATCTCAATAATAAAGCTAAATTCTAATAAAACATAAGAGATTATATCTAACTATTTGTCATGGTCTTGTATAATATTTTAATTATACAATTTGTCTCGACCATTGTCCTCTAAATATTTGCTTTTGTGGATGTAGTTCTTCATCAATTTAAGCAAAGGTGAACCACCATGATTGGCGTGATGTGTAATGCATATCTAAAATGGCACCAACTATTTTTACATTTTGTCCAATCAATTAACACCCACTAATTCGACTGCAAGCCATTCTAAGCTCAATGGCTGTTGACCTCTGTGAAGAACCATTAACAAAAATGATGCCTGCAATCGACTATCGTTTTGCAGTGTCAAAGAGTCCTTGAGTACCCTAAGATATTGATTGTGATTAACAATCTCTTTGACTTACAAATAAGAAAAGCAAACTAATTTAAATCATCATGACCTTGTCTTTCTATATGGAAGCTGCATCCTCTCGGTTCATTTAGTTAAGTGGGTTTATTTGCTCCATTAAAAGCAGATGGTTTTGTTCAGCTTCAGGTGGTTTGTGCCGCTTTGGTTGGTGGTTTTTCTCAACCAGATTTTTTTATTGAAAAGAAAGTTGTCGCCATTTGTCTAGCATATCGTAGACGTGAGAAGGGTACGCATTCGGATAAAGAACTATCGATAATTTCTGATAATCTTTGAAGTGATGAACGTTAATTAAACTCTAACACAGTGGAACCATGATACCTTTTATAAGCTTGAATGAGATCAATGCTGACGATTTCAAGTTATCTACACAATGTCAGTGAGAGGGAATGTATCAACTTGAAGATAATCACTGTTACCTCGATATTAAACGAATCGACTATCATCACTAGTGACTCCAAGTTCAAAGAAGCGTGGGAGATTTATGCAATTCCTTTTTTGTATTTAAACAAACGTTTATTTATCAACTGTAACGTCTAACAGAAAACTCTTGGACCTTATATTTCTGCAACAAAATAATGGCAAATGTAATAATTATCATTGTCTACTAAATCACGAAAGTCAGTAAACCATGCTCAATTGCATGAGAAGATGCTGCAACCGTAATAGATGGTGATCGTAAATACAGTTTTGTAATTTAATCACCGAGAAGTGCATTACTTACATAGTTTAATAATTCATATAAACTTGCAGTTCCTGATTCCAAATGAAAATGGTAACGCAGCTATTGGTGTTAATACCGATTTAAGTAGTTATTGTGTTTTATAAATTTTCATACAATGGCAAGAAATGAACTGGACTGCATTGATTTGTCTTAGGTAGATTGTCTTACATGAAAAGGCGGAAAGGATTGAAAGTATAAGTTTCCTATAGGTTCTATAGAAGTCCAGAGATGATGCATGGGATATAAATAACACAGTAGCCAAAAATTGGCGCAAATATAGAAAGAAAATAGGTCCCTTTTGAAGGGAAAATATTCCAGTCATACAAGATCATCTGAATGTGATTTGCGATATCTAAACCAATTTTTTCTTCAAGGCCCCTTTAGATCTTCAGAATTCTTGAGGCCGTTGGTGGTTGATTTCTCCAGTTTTCACGCGCAACACGCAGGGCAATGGCGATCTTTATTGCATTATCCATTGGTAATTCTTCATTGTCTTTTTTGTGAACATGACTGCTTCTATCTTTTTAGCTACATCTATATGCAATTTCATATCTTTAACTTCGGTTAAAAACAATCCTACACGCATAAGATGGTTTGTGTATTTTCAACTATGAATTTTACGCCCCATTCATGGTGCTGCTGGAGTCTGCTTTGTCATGAAACCGATGTTTTGTACAGTTCAAGGGGGAAATTAGAGAGTGTGAATTGTGACAGTGATCAGCACTCTACAGGGTGTAACATATGATCATGAAGATGTTTCAGGAGGCGATAGTACTATGCAAAATAATAAATAAATGCTAATAGGCCCATGATCAAAAACGCGCCGTTTTTGTAATTCAGGGTGACAAAGTCTCACATTTTTTCTCATATTTTGCGCTTTTCTTACGAATTAAGTTAAATTTTTGAAAAACTAAAACAAAATTATTAAAACGGTTGAAATTCAGCTATGGCATCCTGCTTTACATACCAAAATATGTAGACTCGATTTGGTTAATTTACATAGATAGATATTTTTGCAAATTATACAAAATGGTAAAAAATACGATACTACTGCAAGAGACCAAAAAGCTAAATAATTCAAGAAATAATTTAAACTTGATATCAGAATTCACACAGGGCCTTCTAGAAAAAATATACAAAGCATGAAATATTACATGCCTTAAAAGAACATAACACTCTCTATATGGCTATTGACAATTTTGCCATTTTGTTGTAGAGGATCTTAAAGAAAGTAGGTGTCCAATTTAATAAAAATTTAAAAATGTAAAATATGAAACTTTGCCACCCTGTATATCGAAAATGTTGCGTTTTTGACCATGGATATATTAATATTTTTTTATTCTTTTCAAAACTACAGTCGCCCCTTGAAATATCTCCATGATGATATGTTACATCCTGTATATTATTTCGTGTCATGCATGGTTATCGTGATTCGATCAGTGAGCTGTAAGCTTGCAAAAAAGGCTGTAAAAAATTATTCAAGGTTTGAAGGCCATTGAATCAATGTTATCGTCTATAACTCGTATCTTTGCAAAAACAGATTATAAAGTTTTTTGTATATTTTTGCACCAGTGTCGTTTCATAAATTATTCAATGGTGTAATAACGCGGCGACTGATGAGATATCTGTAATCCGCGATTATTAATCAAGATGCGTTTTAGACCATGAGTCCATTAGCATTTTTTTGTTATTTTGCAGAGTACAATAGCCCCTTGAAATATCTCTATGATGATATGTTACACCCTGTATATACAGAAGAATTGTTCATTGTTGGTTTTTCTCACACCTTTCCTGCGACAAAACCAGTGGCTTCTTCATTAACTTGCTAAAACAATTATTGTATTTTGATGTGTCGGTGAATAGACGTTTGATAGGTGATCCAATTTAAACATATCTATATACTGACGACTATTTGCACCTCTAGGTACACAGGGTGTTTCTTGAACAAATGGTGCAACTTTTACGAAATACTACTTTCGCTAAGATACAAAAAAAAGTTTTTATAAACATATTTCGTCCGTAACTCAAACAACTAAAAAATGGAATTAATTGTTTAACATCTTCAAAAATGATTTAATATAACTACCATGAACTAGGATGTATGAATCCAGTCTACTCTTAACTGGGTTGAATCAGGGTTGTTTTTTAACACCCAGTATTTCGGCAATAAAGCGATTCCGAGCATATGTTTACATGAACTTTTTTTCAAGGGATATTTCTTAAAGTTGCGCCGTATGTTTAAGAAGCACCCTGTATAAAAATTATAAGCTCATGGTCCGAAAATTTCTCTAGTATATTACTTCATCTCAATGTTGTTCGTTCGTTAAGTTTAGATGACCAAGAACCACTGAAACACTAATTAAATATGTTAAGCGTAGTTTAGCGTGAAATAAGCCATTTAAACGAATTCTCACGACCCAATAGCTAATTAGAAATGCATAATAGATAAAATGCAATTTTACGCTTAAAATTTAGGCGATTTTTTTAACGATTAATAATTTACTTTAAGAAAAAGTGTTGGTTGACGTGTCGTTTGATGTATTTAAAGTTTTATGCAGGGTCATCGAGAAATGGATAATGGTAGCAAATTTGCCCAAGACGTTCCTGTGATACTTCAAGCCTACTTGAGATTTTTTCTAATGATCTCTCTTTATTTTAATTAATAATAAAACGTTAAGTGTCCTTCGACAACGTTTAAATTACCAAAGATTAATAATTTTTTCTCATTTTTCTCTTGTTTTGTTATATAAATTGAACACCCTATATATGCTAGTTCATAAAATGTGCCTTTTCGTGCTTATTTCATATATGGGGACATCGTGCAATTTCAGACAGGACGGTCTCTATCTATAGGAGAAACACCGTTAATATTCCTTCTGCGAAAATGCTACGATTAGACAAGTTTGTCCCACATGGAAGGTGACAGTCTTGGACAATTTTGCCTATAGCTCTGACAATTTTTTTAGCTAATTTATTTTGCCATGAGCATTCATTCAGATACTCCACCAGATGTATCAAGGCATTGTTAGAATCTATAGAGTGATATTTTCTGAAAACTAAAAGTGTATTTAGAAAAATTAAAACGTTGATGATCGGTCGAAATCGAAACGTTAGATTCAAAAATTGTTGATGTGTCCTGCTTTATGTTGAATTGGAGTGTATGAGTCAATAAACGCAGCAAAAGATGAAAAATCTAAAAAATTCTAACGGGAATGGTGATTTAGCGGACAGACGGAGGTTTCAATAGCTCCCAAATACGTTAATAACATTTCAACTTCATACAAAACAAGTACGCGTTGATAATCTCTGACAACTGATCAGCAATTTTAATGGAAATATATTTGAAATATTGTGAAAAAGGTAAGACGCATAAAAGTAAGATTAGCATTGCATAGTTTCACTCCCGTAATAGCAAAGTCATTAATATCACTTAAGCACCTATCAAAGCCAATAATTTATCCATTACAATCTACTGTTTGCAATCAACGATCTATTATGATCCATGAATTCTGTTTCGTTATTCGATTATCCTATATTCCCACGAAAATAGTATTAGTTACGAAAGTGTTGTCCCTTGTCACAGTAAAAAATAAGAGAGTAAAATTGAAAGAAGGTTAACGGCCGGCACTTTTCTCTAAGGTTTAACGTTAAGAATAAACGAAATGCAAATCACGTGATGGGTTGGAGTGGGCATTAAATTTCGCCATTCGTCAGTGTACCGAAAAATGATTAATTTTCATTGTCAATAACACGTACCGGTTGCATAAATTTAGATATTTAAATTTGTTTAAGTGAAACGCCTACGACATTCTTGAAGACAACATGAGTGTATTTAATACTTTGAATGTAAAGCAGTTTTTGTAATTTTTACTGTCTTACTTACTTTAAGTCCTTTAATGGGAGCTTATGCAGCGTTGCCAATATTTCAAAATGTCTAGGTATACATCCGGCCCCGTTTTCCCTAAGACGGGCCGGATAGGAAAAACGGGCCCGGATTGCAAGGACTGCGGAGTCTCTAACACACTGTATTTTCTTGTGTTCGATTTTTCAAGAACAAAGAGACGAGCTGATCGCGTGAGTAAAAACCTTAACTCCGGAATCCCTAATTAACGGAATGCCGGAGAGCAAATCAAAATGGTACCGCTGCAGCTAAGCCATGTCGGCAATGGTCGAGGAAGAAGAGCGGATCGAACGAGCCGGAGAAGAAGATTAAAGTTTTTCCATAACGGACCGGCACAAAATGTAAAGAGAGAAATAAAAAATCCACAACAAAGTTTCAGGAAAAAAATTCATAAGAGTAAAACAAACGGAAACTAACAAAAGGGCATAAGAAGGCAACCGGGTAATCTAAACTATACACGCCTCTTCAACCCCGATGCTTATATCCCTTAGGAACAGTCCCGGACCATCGCAGATTAAGTCAACAAGAATCCCGAGATTTTTAGTTGGTAGACGCTTCGGTGAACCCAACACCATCCGGTCACCAGAACATCCAACGGGGTGTTTTATTAAAGCTTTTTACCAAGTTATTCTGGGTCTTTTTTGGGTTCACCGATTTTTATTAGGTTCATACAATTTTTATTCCCCTAATCCAGGAAACCTGGACCATCTCTGTCTTACCAATGCAAAATATCGCACCTTAAACGTATAAAGCATATTTACGTACAGCGTTTGAGTTTTCTCCTTGTTCATAGAATACAACTTACTTTTGAATCCGTATTTGAAGTTGCAATATTAAATTTACATACGCTTTAAATTAACTTTCTCTTTCGGAACTAAAACTTTTAAGCCCTTATAATTATGGCTAGTATGTATGCACAGAGCAGGCAAATTTTGAAAGATTTTTTTCCAGCATGAATTACTATGAATTGAAGTTACTTTCGTAGACAACCAACTTTTTACTTGTTGGCTTGAGAACTTAGGACAATGAAGATTGTTGGCGATCGAGAACTCGGTACGTCATAGCAAGTGTGATGGCCTGGGGTGGACATTAAATTTCTCTAACCGATGGGGAATCTAAAAATGACTAATTTTCATTGTCAATGACACGTACCGGTTGCATAAAATTCAATATTTAAATTTGTGTTAAGTGAAATGCTTACGAAATTCTTGAAAATGACATGAGTTAATTTAATATTTTGAATGTAAAGCAACTTCTTCGTCATCTTTGCTGCATTATTTATTTTAAGTCTTTTAACAGGAGCTTATGTAGCGTTGCTTTTATTTCTAAACTTCTAGGTATACATCCACCCAAGTTACCAAATTATGCTAGTTCTTTCGTGGGTTTCCCCGATTTTTCTTAGGTACACGCAATTTTTATTGCGCCAAAACAAGAAATCTAAATCACCTCTGCATTACCAACGCAAAATATCGCATGCGGATAATTGGCGAAGTCACTTATGGTAAATGTTGCCCTGCCGGAAGAGCATTGATAAGATGACCAAAATCCAATACATAAAATTCTCGTATAAGGCAAAATTAAATTGAAGAAACCAGCAGTTTCTTTTATTTTTAAACAACGTCCCTAGCTGATTATAAGCAATTCGATACATAAGTATTCACTACAAAAGTTCAAAGATTGCAATATTTTACTATAGTAATAAATAAAAAAGTATAGTATATACTACAATATTTTATTATAGTTTACATTTGGAATTTGAAGCCCTTTGCAATCAAGACTATGATCATAAATTATCATTGAGTGATAATAGTGTTCTCATCCGACAGGGAAATTTTTATTACTACCTATGGAATCGAACTTCCTGTGTTTCGTTCTTTAAAATGCTCATCATTACGTCAATTAATCATCAATCCCATCAATGTAAGTAAAATGAATAGGAAAATTACTGTAAACCCAAGTTTGGCAAGTATCATATAAAACAAGTATTGCATGAACTTAATGATATCCAGCGCGTATATTAAGCGTTTATTATATTAATATAATAAACGATAAAATTAAAACATATTTCTGAAGAACATTAATTATTAAGTGTGCCCACGTACCTACTTATCTAAAATGATATTTTGCAGAAATATGCTCCAATGATACTAATGGATGTAACTTTGAATGAAATTCCCGCTCATAGAACAATAGATGGGGTAGACATTAAATGTATGCAATGGTCGTTTTACTTAACAATTTCCAAATCCGGGTTTAAGGTAATTTTCCTACCCACATGAGAGATTTATGATTCACATCAATGTAAAGGATCTGACATTTTTGAGGAAAGAGAAACAGGGAGTTTGATTTAACAGGTACCGGATGAAAACACCATTATCATCCAATGAGAATTTATGATCATAACCTTGCTAACAAAGAACTCCATGCTTCAAGGGAAAATTAATATTGCGTTTTTGAACTTTGAACTTTTGTAATAGGTACCTGTGTGTTAAGTTGCTTATGTCCAGCCACAGGTATTCTTTTACAATAAAAGAAAATGTTGGTTTTCTTGGTTTAACTTTGCTTTGTACGCGAATTTCATGTAGCGGATTTTTGTCCTATTATCAGTATTCTTCCGGTTTTGGCAATATTTGCTACAAACGACTCAGCGAATTTTCCCTATACAATATTTTGCCTTTTGTAAAAACGTAGATCGTAAAAACAAGGTGTCAAAATGAACATTTCCTTTTCCTGGCAGAACTCAAATGTAAAATATAATTTAATACATAGAGATCCACGTCATACATTTTAACGTAATAATAAAATTTTAAGTACATTTAAAAGTAATAATAATGAGTAACGTCTATGCATAAAACATTTCAGAAATTAAATCGTGAGAATTACAGGGTCGCATCAACTCTTTTTCAATTATGAACCCACAAACGTAATTCAAACAAAAGCTTCCCAAGTTCCTTGTATCTGCATTATAACATGGAAAGTTTCGTGCAGGTGAACAGAAATGTAAGGAAAAGTTCATGATCACAAAAGAAATTGAGCGTTTAAGTAGAAATAGAAAAACGATGTTGAGCAGCCCAGCGGCACGTGTTTTTTACTTGATGACTTCATCAGGCCTGTGGGTATGCAAAGTACATACGATGACATCATACCGCGTATGTGCGAAGCACACGCACCCGCGAGTGTAACCTAGAAAAGATAAAAGGAAAAGGGGAGAACCACAAGGAAGAGCCAGCTCAGTCTTTTGTGGAGACACCCAAAGTTTCCCAAGTTCAAGGATCCATTTAGGACATTTACGGCAGTTTCCCTATAGATACTGCGGTTTGGCTAGATAGGAATAAATATGATATAATATGCTGAATAGAAATGCAAGAAAAAGCATGTGAAAACCTTTGTTAACAAGAATTTTCGTGTGAGCCCTTAGTAAAAGTGGAATGCTATTCCTAATTAGATTTAATTGGGAATAATGTGCAATTTCACTTCTCCTTGTGTGTGAGGCGTTAGTTCCAAACAACATAAAAAACACCGCGCGTAATTTGAAATCATAAAAATCTGTTCACTTTCATGCAATAATTTTGAAATCCCATGTAGCAAGTTACCATGTTAGATGTCGAAATTGCATTCTCTATAATTAATTCAATTTTTTTAAATACCAATATGTACCTCGTTTTCTCTCATCATCAAGTGTTTATCTAATAATATTGCCCCCCTACCGAAGTTTCACACTTCAAGATTATACCATAGAAAGCACCTACATAGACATACATAAACAATGCAGTCAGATTATGCAAATTACTTATGCAAATCGTCATCTTCAATTACCTCTCAAAACAATAATAAGTCTATGAAGGAACAGGAAATTTCTGCCACTTCCTGGTGTGCAATCACAATAATTCATGAAGATCTCCGATTAAAACTCGTTTTGTTCTCATGTTCTATAATGATGATTTGGGATATTCTAAGTGTAAGCAAAAACAATGTCTCAAGACAGCATGAAATTGGTGTAGAAAAGTGAGACAGTTTATGACCCGAAGTTGGTAAAATTTTCGCGTAATAAATCAATTTTATGTTTCACGTTCGTACTTCAGATAAAGTAATTCCCGAAATATTTCATTTGGCATCCAATATTTATTATCATTTTATTTTATAGCTTTAAATATACTTACTGTCTCGAAACTGATAGTTAAAGATAATAAGGCGTATAGTTATATCGAAATAATAACACCAGCACTTCGTATAATTTTTTTCAACGGTCTTGCTTCTTCGTCGAATAGTACCAGTCATTAGGCCTTATTCTGGTGTCAACAACTTATTTTTTTAATATTCCGTTAATATTTGTACAAGGTGATACAATTGTCACGGTTCACTATTGCTGTCTCCTAAACCGCTAAAATTAGAAAATTAGAAATTTGGTTGAATGAGACAAAAGTTGCTAAATTTAATGATAAACTAAGATTCAAAAACAATGTTGGCAAATGTAGTTTCATTTACGAAATGTTGAGTAAAAATGAAAATCTCCCAAAATAATTTTCAAAAAAAATCAATACAAAACATGATTTGTTTTTTGAAGTCCACACATTGAACTAACACTTTTTCTTTTTGCTGTTTAGTTTCTGAGATATTCACCTCAACTTAATTTTTTTAAATATGGACCTGATATTTTTATCGTATTTTGAAAGTACCTCTTATGCTCAACTCACAATTGCAGTTTCGGTAGGAACAAAGCCATCATTTCTCTTATAAAAATATATGTACCAATAGCAAAGAAAGTTTTTAAAGGTTTTTTTTTTGGCATTTTACAAATCTACGTTTTGTGCATTAGCTTCATCGCGATGTCGAGATTCGAACTGAAATTTTCATGAAAAAATCTCTGATGATGACTTTTTTTAAATGAAACGTCGGAACATTCAATCGTTAAACTGAGAAACAAGGAAAAAATCTATGTGAGACTGGACCTATGTTAGAGAAAAGCTATATGAGAGATATTTTTGCACACATTTTGCATTATGTGTGGGTATGCCATCCTGTTGGAATCAACAGTTATATGCTAAAGCCGACGGGAGATTATCTGAAGCTTCCTTCAAGTCTCTTTAAGATTAGTTCAGGTTCGTTTTTTGTCTTTGTTGCCCTCGTTTTATATATCATGGTAGTATAATTATAAAGGAAGCAATGTGCAAAAATTAAGGGAGGAAACCAAACAAGATTCATGGATAGTGTTGCATCATGATAATAACATGAGCACGGTTAAAGTATAAAAATTGGTAGAAGCTTTGACGGGAGCGATACAAAAGTAGCGATCTACATATATGAGAAGACAGTGAAAAGAATTGGAAGCAGGGAAACCGAAAAAAGAATATATAGAAAAGAACGGAGCAAATATGTTGCAGATGTGTTGTTCGTATAACTTCAAAATCGATTGGAGTCATATTAGGAGAAATGGGTGGCCAACAAAAAAAATACGAAAATGTAATTTTACAGGAATACAAAGCTCTCCAAAAAACATCTTTAACGTCACAAACGTCATCTACGGGATAATAATACACTTATGTTGAGAGTGCAATGAGAGTGATTATGAAGGAGTAGGGAAAGTATGTAAAGAGGAAGCGGAAAGCATTAAGATTCTAGGGAGTAAATCTGACATTTTCTTTCTGAACAGTACTCAACTAACTATTTTCCTATCGAATAAACAAGATATAAAGTGAAATTTTAATCTTTTTTTTTTAATATAAGTTAAAAAGAAATGGGAGCTCAGAAGACGTTACCTCAATTTACTTTTGCGTTACTACCGAGTTAGTCGGTTCACCGTCTCTTATTCTTCGGAAGAAGAAAACAGTGACGCGAAGCAGTGGCGGCAGTGGCAGAAGAAATGGGGGGCGTCCTGCGACACAGGTGCCCGATCTAGGCCAACTCCGATTGTGGGGATGTAGGCCGGCTATATACTGCAGGCAGAAGAGCTGGCCCGCAGTTTTTTCAGGTGTACCGCTGATAGTGTTCCGTCCGTTTTAACTAGAAGGTAAGTCATTCATCTTCATCTTCAATTTTTATTTTGTCTTAGTAACTACCTGCGTACCTGTCTTCAGTTTTTTAAGAAGTAAATATTACAATATTATTCGCGGCAATAATATAAGGGTTATAAACCTTCATGTATCTAGTGTAACTGCAGTTGGATTATATACGTGGGCGAAAGAACGGTAAGTGGTTTTGAAGGGTTAAATGGAGCACTTGCGGTAATTTGGCAAGTGAAGAAATTTATGAATAAAACTAAGAATTCATTCAAAAGGCATTCTTTAAATAATTGTTAGAACCGCTTTTGATGTATCAGGTTGTCTAGGTCTAGAATAGATGATTTTTCTGGTGCTGATATACGTATTGCTATTTTTGAGTATTGGCTTTCTAAATTTAATAATAAAAATATATATTAAGATCCGATAAGGCAATTACCTAATTTCCTTCTCACATCTAATTCGAACTAAAATTCCTATATGTAACGATGACTCTAATCAATTATCTCATAATCCAAAAATTTATAAAATTATATTACCTAGAATTTATCTCATAGTATCATTAGTAACATGAATGGATAAGGTTATACATCAGGTATTAAAAATATAACAATAAATTTTCGGCTTATAACGGATCAATGAAGATTCATTTATAGATCGATCGATATGCAGAATTTTTTAAGACTGCATATCGATCTGCAACTGGACGAACAACATTGATTTTTTTATCCCTGCGGTGTCATATCCTCATAAGCTTCTAAGTGTCAAATCAACAAATGCTTAGACTAGATTCGTCACAATGAACTGAGGATAAAATAATCACGAAACTAAAATCTGCAATGATTTATTTCTGAAAAACAGAGCGTCGTTATTTCTCAAAGATCTCCTATGGTTTTCGTGATATTCACGCAACGGGCGTTTTAAGTATATCATGCATTTTAAGATATACCAATCATTTATTCACCTTAAGCGGTTAATTTCAGTTAAATACCTAAATAACGCTAATAAAGAAAATTAAGCATCTAGAAAGACAAACAAAATTAACACGAAATATTTCTAGACATTTTTTTAATGTTTTCATTCTCATGTCTAATCAAATATGGATTTTAATATCAACAAAAATTTTTGTTACATTCACTTCGAAAAATCAGTAGAATCTGGTGATGATGATAACGCATTAAATCCATTAGACTACAACACCAACAATTTTTTTCTAAGAAAGGCAATATATAGATCGATAATTGCCTTGTGATTCAGGTTGGAACATGAAGGCTAATGTTGACCATGACGAAGAACACTCAATCAAGCAATTCAATTATCAAGGAGTCATCAACACAGTCAGCACATTTTCATTTCAATACCTCGTAATTTCTGAGAGAATTTCACCCATCTTTCAAATATGATATTTCAACAATGCAATGCTCTTTTCTTATTTTTAAGCTAAACCAATTACTGGCAAATTACGATGGTAATTTGCATTAGCGTAATGATCGTGATAATTTTCCTGATATTGTGGCGGTATTCTTCAAGGATGTGATTCATGAAATTCTCTTATTAAATATAACTCGTGAGATAAAAATTAACATATAATTTTTGATAACTTTACACTCGTGCAATTCAAACTGAACGAGTGTTTGCAATACACGAGTGCTTAATTGGATAATTAAAAATTATCGATAGTTTGCGTTGCACTTATTATTACTCTGCATATTTGTATTACTCCTGAAAATTCATTTATTTCAAAAACTTTGCCAAATTGGGAAAAAAGATTGTGGTAGGAAAAGTCTTTATTATAGTACTAGAATACTGGCAATGTGTAACTGGCATAGTTTCTGATATATGTATGTAGCTGTGGGTACTCGTATTAACAGACCATCTGGTTCATAATATTCTTTACAACGCACCTATAGAAAATGAATACTTTAGTGTTAATGAATAGTAACTTGAATACATAGTTTTTTCCTTTTTTCAAGTGTAAATCTTCAATAGCACAAACATCCATTTTTTTTCAACAAATTTTATAAATCGGTAGAAATTATGTTTTATTATAATAGAATATTACACAGAATGCTTTCTAAACATATGAGTGTCCAGAATCGCTTCATTTCCGAAATATAGGGCGTCAAAAACAATTCTGGATGTTTTTAAAAAAGGTTTCGCTATAGCTTAGAAGAAGATTGGATTTTATGTATCCTAATTGGTGGCAGTCATTAGGTATATATGCTATTTTTTGCACTTCGAAATGTAATTATCCTTGTTATTTTCATATAAAATTATGTTTAAGTGCGAAGTACGTTGAGGCTTTGGACTTTATGCCAAGTGCATCGTTTATCGCGAAATACACTTTCGATATATCAAAGTTCAAAAGACTTTTAGGCGTTTATAAAAAGAGAAAATGTGAGTTACAAGCCGAAAAAGTCTGAAATTTTGAATAAAAAAACATGACCATTTCTAAGAATTTTACAATATCTAAACGAATTTATTTCTTTTCTAAATCCTACCATTGTTGAGCAATGTACCACTGTTCGTGGCTCTACTTTAATTGATACTATAAAGAATGGAAACGATTATTTGAACCGATTGTTTGCAGTTAAGAATTATAATGTAGAGAATGGTACTGGCATGGTAATATTATACGCGGTACGTTGAATTGAGGAACCAGGCACATCACAGCTGATTTTTTCTGGAATACTAGAATGTTAGAAAATTAACGCAGAAAAGTGTCTATTTTCTCAAATTGCCAGATGCGAATCTCTATACGGAACATTGTTCTAAGAGGACGTCTGCTGTAGCAGACTCCGGTGCCAATGTAGAATCATTGAAAAGTCTGGTGTACCCTATGTACCGTTTTGTATCTTGAGTTCCACTCAAGTTTACTTAACTTTAAACAAAAATACATTTTGTTTTCGAATCGAGTGGGCTGAGAATTACATAAAATTTCTATTTTGAAATTTCATTAAAAAAATTTTTTTGTCCATTGTTAAATAAAACAGTTTTTTTTAGCAATGCTTTGTTAGTAAATATTTAGGTATTCCATATTCATTATATCAAAATTGTGTACCCATTACAGTAGTATGATATGTAGCAGAAACTTCGACCACAAATTCGCAAATTGAAATGTGAAGGCACCCACATAATGTTTTATAGCCGATCTAAAATAATCTTGTATTTGTTGCCTACACCTGAATATTATGCAATTAGCAATTTCCATTACGAATATGTCGTGTGCATAAATTTCACTGATTCCCACCATGTTTATTAGGCTCGTAAATGTCGGATATTCCGGAAAATTGGTTTTTCTCCAACCCCAAATAATTCATTTAACGAATGGGACCAGTAACCTTAATGGTTGCTGTAGCTCAACAGATACAGGGCTCAACACGAATAAGATCAAATTTGTGCTTTTTCCTTCTAATTCCTTCCTCATAGAGCAAAATGGAAAAAAAGTATGAAACTCATTATGAATTTTTCTTATTATTTTGTGCACCTCTCGTATCTTAAAGTACCTCGCTCTGTCTACCGCAGAATTCCACTCGTTACAGAAAACAATGTATTTCTTAAGTGATTACATAAATTCGATTTTGTTTTTATGAACAGTATCGATTATTAATCATCGTCATTACTAGATTTATTCATTAAATACCTATTTTCTCGTCGGCGGCTCGTGCACGAACGTCATTTATAGGAAATGAATAGAATTTGATGCTCGTTGTATAATATCCTATTACAATGATTTATTGTCCATTTCGTTTTGTATTTACGACAAGTCGACACTTAAAAACACAGTGAAATTTCACATAATGTTAAAATTACGAGCGAACGCATGTTTAGAAAGGAACATTATTTAAGGGTTAACTTAGTTCAATAGGGACATATCTTGCAGGAACATTTTTTTCGCATATGATGTTTTCTTCCATGGTGAACATCCCACATTAAAGTTCATTTCTCGGTATTTGGAGGTAAAATAATCATGAAAAGGCATTACATTCCTACATACTTTTACCTGGCCTCGAAAATTTCGCTCAT
This sequence comes from Euwallacea similis, assembly GCF_039881205.1. NCBI lineage: Eukaryota > Metazoa > Arthropoda > Insecta > Coleoptera > Curculionidae > Euwallacea > Euwallacea similis. The sequence continues at coordinate 1,221,045 of NC_089624.1, forward strand.
TTCCCGTATTAGGCTAGATTATATTAATTAGAAAACCGATTTTACGCTTGTACCATTCCCTAGCATGCAACCGGTTACTCAAAGATAAAAAATTTAAACTAATAACACTTATTAGGCATAAATTCGTGCATTGTTTATTAAATGTTTAACCTCCAAAATTAAAATTTCACTTCGGGAATCCGTTACGGGTGAAACTGATGATAATCGGTTCCGTCTGCTTCGTACGTATTTTACGCTTGTAGAATACGTAATGCGCACATTTTCCATTAAGCTCTCGATTTCATAGAATGTTTGATGATTATTTGGATGTGACATGAAAGTTATTGTTTATTGGGCAACTGCGAAGAGTACTAATGATAGAAAGGTTCTCACTTTTCATTTAAAACTTCGTGGTTGCTAATACAGTTTTAATCAACATTTCGGATTTTCCATTAGTTCTGCCTTTGTAGGTGATGCCGGTTTTGTCAACCTAATCTGAATTAAGCCGGAGGGGTGATGGGAGTATTTTCGCAGACGGTTAATTATACAGGGTAGCGGAAGAAACGATCGCACCCCCTATTTATTTAGAAAAAAACGTCCAAACACATTAGTTCTTATTTCTAAGGGGGCGTCGCACTAACATTCACTTATACGGGGTGATTCGTAAAGGCGATACTATTACATACCTTGTAACTACTTTAACTGCTTTGATTCAAATTGCATGCGTAGTTAAATGTTCTTTTATTATAAATAAAATTGTATTAATAATGTAGATTGTTAAATTGAAGCGATTGAAGATATGTACATACAGGGTATTAAAAAAAGGGTTCAGGAATGAAGGATGTGATTCCTTGGCCCATTGTAAGAAAAAAAGTTGTATTAACGTGGGTCTCGAAAACGGTGCGTTTACGGACTCATGTTAATAGGAACTTTTTTCTTAGAATGGGCCAAGGAATCACACCCTTCATTCCTGAAGCCTTTTTTTAAACTCCCTGTATAGAACGTACTACACCTACTTTATTGAAAATTTCAAACAGAAGCGAAAAATTACGTAAAACCGATAAGTTTATAAGTAAACAACAAAAGTGTAACGTAGTATCGTCTTTATGAGTCATTCTGTATAATGTAGTTTTAGTGAAAAAAGTCTCCCTTATAATCAGCCTTAATGTATTCGAGCATTCTTCAAACCACTAGGACCAAGACAGTCGCAAATAAGGGTGCCACATTTTTTCTTGGGCCCACCTGCATGGATCAACTCCCGTGAGTAGCGATCGATTCGCTATATTTTTAAATAAAAAGATAATGCGTAAAATAATAAGCGTTAATTATGTGCAATAAGTACACGTTACGCTAGACCAAGCCTCTCAGCCAGATGTATAATTAATTATCTGTTTGCATATGCACATCTAAGATTTTTTAAAGAACCCTTAAATTGTCAACCAACAGGTATAACTTATGAAGACATGGATCCTCTTCGCAATTGTCCAATACATATATCATGTTGTTGGTACTTTTGCGAATTATGCAATAATTTAGTGCAGAGACACGTGATGCGAGGTCAATCCGGTGTGGTGTGCAATGCGGCATCATGTGATCATATGTCTTCAGGAGAAAAGTTGTATTGCTCATTAATTTCAAGTTGATTGGTAAGATGATGCTAATTAATTCAAGGCAAATGCAAGAAAATACATGGTTAGCAGTTTTATTGGTGATTGCTCATTTTGTTAAGTGGGCACTGATAGGAAATTGGTTCATCAAAAGGAAATAATAATGGTTATTGCATCTTCGATTGATTGATGTTTTTCATTTGTTGTTTCATGATTAATTCATGCATTATTTACTCACGTCTGGAAGATATAGCCCAAGCATGTAAATGTGCCGGCTATTGTGAGAGCTCTATTATTAATCACATAACTTATTGTCCCTGCGATTGTTCCTTATTATGAGGTATCTATCTATTACCTATGCGTTTTCTTGCAGATCGGTTTTACGTCATGTACACGGAACGGACATGGTAAAATCAAAGAAAGTGCATAATATATGCACTTGCTTTGATTTTATGCTTTTTTGGTAAGGGTTCCTTGACAACGATACAACCATCATTCCATTAGTAGAAAATAGAGAAAAAATTTTGTCATTTTTATAAGAAATTAAAGAAATTAAGTTTGCGTGGGTATGATTGAACACCAATAACTTACCTCCAATTAATCTTTTTAAATTATGATATGATTCATGTCAAAAACCATCGTTCATTAGCGTTTGAGACGAGGAATTGATGTTTCACAGATTTACATGGGAATTGTGAATATTTCATACACTTTAGTCCTGTTAATTTTCGTTCTTATAATTTTTAAAAAGATAAATATTTAGTAATTTTTTCTAAACAAGCAATATTTTGTTAAGGTAGTTTTGTGTCAAATGGCCTATTTTTCCATTTATCTATCATCGCTTTACGTTCTCTGTTAACCAGCTGATGACCTGCCGGTGAAACTACTCATGTGGCCCTAAGGTAATTAAAAATTTGAATTGAACAATAAATTTTGTAGAAGAAAAGCGTGTAAGCACGCTTTAAATAATAGTTAAATTTAATTATTGCCGCAACTTATTGCTGCAATAACTGCGACCTCAAGTGGCGTCTTAGAGATTTATGCTACGAGAAATGCGAGATTCTCTAGGTACCTATTAAGAAGGTGAAGAAACCCCTGCAACATTTTGCAATCTTTATCAAACCATGTAAACTAATTAGGCACTCTCTTAAGAACAATAATTAACATTTAGGTTTGGGAAACATTCACGCAAATAGTAATTATATGCACCACTATTAAGATAATACGAATGCAATTCGCTTTTAACTGACTTGAATGAGTGTATTTCACTTTTTATTACACTGAAAGCTTTAAGAGCAGTGATATGAATATAAATGGTCGACATTAATATACACTTTGGGTAAGCTTAAAAAAAATTAATACCAAATACCAAGAACCGGAAGACTGATGTGCTGTTAAATTTAAAAAGCGTTTCATGTAATTACTAAAAGATCCGGTTTATGGCCAATGTTCATCTTCATGCGATGATCTCAGCTAAAACTTTTTTAAAAAGAATATTTGCTTTGCCTGGCAGGTCCCGAAAAACCATTCAAATCTAGCAAGACGAAGAGTGTGCACGTCTAATTTACACAAATTTGGGTCAAACAATAGATCCGCTAAAAGCGTTAGCAAATAATTTTGAATTGTCGAAAAAGTAACTGAGAATGGAAATAGTCAATAACAATAAATAAAGTCAGGTCATCTGCATTGTGTTGGCTGCTAAATTGAAATCATCAGTTGCATTCAGCTAACGTTGCGTAATTTCGCAATTTTGTAGTTAACTGGGCTGAGATAATAAAGGTAGTGTGAGAACCAGAAATTACTTCAGATCCATCATTCGTGATTTTATGTTGATGTCTAATAATACGTGATATCTTTGAAAGTTTTGGAACACGAAGTTGCAATATACACTTGCAAATTACATCAGCTCTCCCGTTTCTATTATTAACATGTGTTTTCGATTGATGTTTGATTGGGATTAATAAAAGGACGTAGAGCTCAAATAAACGGAAACCGTTTTCGTAGCCAGTTGACTAAGCGGCTCTATGAAAATCATGCGGGAAGATAGACTGGACACTATGGTCCTATAAGGTAGCCTCCCAGCAGCCCAGACCTAACACCTGTGTCTCTAAAAACTAAATGTTTCCTATACTCTAGAAAATCAGATCCTTATTTGCATGGCGTAGGAAACGAACTGCATCTTCTAAAGTATCTTTCTTTCGTCACAAAACACCCTATACATTAATCATTTGTTTTTGTTCGTTCTTAACAGAGTATCAGGCAAAAAAATTGGTTGTGTATTACGAACTATTTCAGAGTATTAACAGTACTTTACAACTTTAATGCTTCCTTTAATGATCCCCATTAACGCATGATTTTTTTATTAATGCATAATTTTATAAATTGGATTAGCAGAAAGTATTTGAAGGAGATGTTAGCCATGTACATAAAATTATGAAAATACTTAGAATATAGGGGGTAAATTAATTTAGTCGTTTAGAGCTAACTAGAACTTGTCTGTTCATGGATAACGTCGAGGTTAGAAGTCAACAGCTTCTACTCTCAATATCTATGTTCCAATTGCTCCGACTCTCTAGCCGCTTTTTGCCCCTTAGGCCCATTCTTCTTTCTCTTCGCTCTGTAGTTCAATTCGATACCATTTTTCTTATTTAATTCTTTGATAGGAAACTCGTTTAAACGTTAATAATATTAGCATGAAAACCATTCATCTTGACCATTCTACCGAATTCTTCGAGAAACTCACAATTCTTAATCGCAATATCTAGATTAGCAGGTCAGTGCCAAGGCCGAAACCTGATGTGCATGGGAAGGAAGCTTTTACCCACACGACCAGCTAATGTAAACACATGTTCGAGTATAAGATGTCGCAAAGATCAATATATGAACAAAATACGGTTTTAATGGCTTGTCCGTATTTTTCTACCAAAGAGCTTTCTCTGAGAAGCTTGGTGAGACGGGAGGTTCACTTCGGCAACTCATGGAGTCTTAATCGATTAATCTTTTTATGTGGGAATGTCCCTATACATAATAGACAAGTAAAATTTCCATTATTTGTCAACAACATTCTGCAAAACAATAGAATCATAATGAAATGCTCGGCAATGGCATGAGGCAACGATAAACTGTACACAAATTCCTCTTTTCAGACCGGATACTTTCATCATTATTCTCCATTTTTGGTGTTACATAAATTGCCGTTTAGCACTAGAATATGCGACATGTGCAGTTTAGTGAAAATCGTCATCAACAAGATGCAACGGTTTCACAACAAAACCTGGCAAAACGGTCTTAAATGTTAACATCACTATATTCCCTTGTTGCTTATATTTGTTCATTGAATGTCTCGTGATATGTTTATTGCAATAGTGAGAGTGCGTTAATTAACCTTTCAAAGATTTTTTTAAAATTTACATTTCTCAATCATACAACTATATATTATATTTTGATATTACCACTAATGAAGCTCATGAACTAGAAGAAACAGTAATAAATATTGCTTCGAAGATGGTGCCTGCGTTTCAGCAGACAACAATTTTGTCGGTTGTAATAATGTGGGAACGTTGTGAACTAAAAACTCTTTCCTTGGTCCAAAAGAGTTTGCAAGAAGAATCGTAATGATCCATTAAGGACATATGATTGGGAAAATTTTCTAACAGGCAATCAGTCCATTCAAATGAGAAAAACGTGACCATCGATGGCATTTAAATCGGACCTGATTGTTGGTTATTAGTGACTCAGAACTTCCTTTGTACTTCCTATCTAATTCAAAAATGTCAAGTGACAAAATGCACAACAAACCTAATCAAACAAGGAACAGATTAAACAATTTAATCTAACACAAAATTCTAAGAACAGAACAATGACTTGAACTCTCATTACGATATTTATAATAACCAGTTTCTCTTCGTTCAATATAACTTTCTCATAGCGCAAATAAAATTGCCGCATTTAAATGTCCGAACCGCTAAAACACAACAAAAGGCGAGGCAAGTGAAAACGATACTTAAAAGACACTTCTTAGAGAAGTCAGTGGCTTTTAAACATTTCCCACATGGTACAGAGAAAACCGAATTTATTTAAAAACATTACCCAATGATGATGCGTTGAGCTTTGACCTGAAAACTCGCTTTCTTTTAATCGGGTACCTGGATAGCGATTTAACCTTATCCAGAAATATCTGAACTAGTGAGACATTTTTAGAATCTGTAGGTTGAATTCTGGGACATGAACTGGCTAGGTACACGCATACGTACTCCAAAAATTACAGCTTTTAATCAAGTAAAATATGATTGAAAACGTACAATTTTATCACGGTTTTAAATGGGTATTTGTTATTTATTTATTTTTAGAACACAAGCATGCGAGGATTAATTTTTTGTCCTGAGTGGTCCTGAGCAGAAAATGATCTATTAATGTGCAGAAATTTTATCCAAAAAGCCTATGTAAATCTATGATATTCTTTCTGGAGAATTCAATGGCTTTTGCCACGAAAATTTGGAATTAAAATGTTTTCCAATTTCTAAAACGACCCTTATAGGGGATAGTTATAAAACGGTGGGACGGCACGGATTGCACGAAAATTCTGTTCGCCTGAGAGCTTAATTTTTAATTTTAGATTTTTTTTATTTGAAGCTGCCTGCTTAGAGAAATGCCAAATATTGCATCATTCACATAAAGTTAAGAGTTATTATAGTTATCATTAGTGCTAAAACTAAAGCTTCCCTGGTTAAAAAATTATTACAAAAAAGCGTAACGAAACACACCTATGAGGTCATACAAGTTCATGTATTGTGTTTTAATGCGCCAATTTAAAGTACTTACTATTTGGCGGAACATTTAGCTTTAAAATGGGTACTATTAAAGGTTTAATATCAAGGCTATTGAGAACCGTCCATTTTGATCAACATTAAAATCCACCCAAGAAATATTTCACGGGTATTATGTTGGTCGTTGTTCCGAGGTAGAGCAAAAAATAGTTATTTGAACAATATAATAATATCGTTAAATTGATTACCTATCAGTTTTTATGCCATTCTAAATTTCATCGAACAGCATTTATCATAGGTCCGCTTTTTTGAATTTCCTAAACCTCAAAGCTTTTATTACTATCTTGTTTCCAATTTTGATTAAATATCCCTGCCAATCAAGCAATTATTCACTTGAACAATCATATAATTGAATTTAACATAAAAAAGTAGATAAAAGCGTTTTTGTGCGTAACCAATGGGTCGGAAAACCGGAAATAGTTGTTTTGAACTATTCAAAGCACGCAACTTTCATCGCTTCTCATGGTTTTTGTTATCTTACACAGGCAAAGTCTGATTTATATTTTTGTTGTTTGTTCACACGCAAAAACGGTTTTATCGTTATTAGATGATGAGAAGTAAAAGTATATATATGTAGTATATATTGCATTTCTGAGAAATTAATGTTTGCTTCACTGTTCACAGTTATTGCAATTTTTTATCCAAATTATCACAAAAATACTTTTTAGCACATATTTAGGTATACTAAGTGACATAGAAACCCGAACACCCAGTAAAACACGGCAAAGTTATTTCAACGCGAAATGTATACTGATGAATCAGATCCTTTGGTCTATTTTCATACTGATCATAATTTGTCTTACCTTTTACTCGAGAGCACGAACGAAGTAGACTTGGGTGGAGTAGAGAACAATTAGCCTGGAATGAGGAGTAAAACGCAATAGTCTTCAGCGACGAATTCAGGTTCTGTTTGGACATGCATGACGGTGGGGCAAGGGTTAGAAAACAGCGTGAAAACTACGAGGTCGACAATTTTTGTCATCATGTTGTTGGTGTTATGGCGTGGGGTGCTATTGCCTATAACTCTAGGTCGCCCCTAGTATTTATTGGAGGCAATATCACCGTACAGCGGAATATTCAAAAAATAATGGAACTTTATTTGGTTCCATATTTAAAAACCCTTCAAAATCCTATCTTTCAACAGAATAATGCCCAATCACGCGTGACAAAGGTAGCGTTGAAGTACTTTCAGCAAGCTCAGATTGAACTGATGCTTTAGCCTCCAAGATCTCCAGATTTGTCTCTAATTGAAAATTTGTGGGACATTATCTGTAGGAGATTGCTAACTTTACAGCAGTCCCTTCAAACTCTTGCAGCGCTTCGACTTGAGATAGAAGTAGCCTGAAATGAAATACTTCAGGAGGATATTAACCACCTCATCAGGAGTATGCCTGCGCGCATTAATGAACGTGTGAAAAATCGTGGCGTACCAACACATTATTAATTATAAAAATCCCAATTAATGGATTAAAATTATCCAATTTACTTGGTGCTTTAATTATTTATTTCCTCTGATCTCTTTGACATTTGTACAAAATATTATCGAAATCAGACCATTTTTCTTAGGTGTTCGGGTTTCTATATCACTTAGCGTATATCAGCTTTTCTACTCTGCACGCATGAGCATAACAAGGTACCTACCTACCATACATTAATCAATAAACAAATTGGAGCGGGTACCTACCTAAAACCATTTTCCTTTGAACTGAATTAAGTGGTTAAATTTCACCTGGGCATAGAAAGTAAGAAAACAAAAACATCAGTTATATCTCATTGATAAATCTCACAGCCCATCCTTAGCATGAACCAGACCACCCATTACTGCCTTACTTGAGGCTAGAATTCTCGTAACAGATTTATCGACTGTCACGACAAAATAATAATCTGCAATGATCTAATTTATTACATACTTTGTCTAAGTTTTAATCACACAGATTAGAGATTTAACTTGCCTCTAATGCAGTACATCCGCACCAGCAGCTTACCCTACCTATAAATCAGACACCCAAAGAGATTATATTGGTGCTTTTATTCAGTACTTTACTACCATTACGTCAAAGAATTGCTAGATAATTCACTATCAAACAACAGACCATAACGTCGGTACAGTTTATGGGGAAGAAAAAATAGAATCAAAACAAAGTCCTCACCAACACATCCGGCACACCCATATATTATCAGTGGCCGGCATTCCTCTGTATCTGAAGACGGACGCCGATCACGTCAAGTAGGTCACCATCTGACCCCGACAATGTCTTTCACGGCCGATTAGTACCATTCTTCTTTTTCCGGTCCTTTCTAGCTGTTCTTACAAATGAAGCTGATCTTGTTTGTGACAATAATTCTTCTTACAGCGTGCCCGCTGATGTAATTTCGTTCTATTGACCTGTGATTCATGGTGCTGGTCAACTTTTTGTTATTGATTCTAAACTGATATGAAAATGCTTTTATTTCAACCAAGGAAAATTCTGGATCTCTTTCAAATTCAACCAAATCAAATTCGAAGCATTTTGTTGCATTAGTTTTGTTGTTTAGTACCTGTAGAGAGAGAACGTCCGTGACAGAATTGAGGAAACTTCGCTACCTTCGGAACCCCCTCTGGAAAACCCTTCTATGGCATTTGGAGAATTTAGAGGAAGATGTCAATACAGGCACTCTTTTGATGCACTTAGACATTGGCACAGCGGGTTTAATTGCCTTCATCACATGAAGTTTCTTTAGTTGCAATTTTTCGACATTTCGATTTATTTCGTCCAATATCGTCGAAGAGTTAGCTTTCTAAAAAAATCAACATTTTCGTTAATAGATGGGTCTACTATTAATTATAGGCTCACATTGAAAAAGAGAAATTGAGCCTTTGGAAAGACAACTCGGGTGGTTTTGTAAATTTGGCTTTTAATATTTTTCAAAATAGAAAAATCTATTGGGGCCACGTCGAGGAAAATAGGTGGCCAAAGAAAAAAAAGACAAATTGGCCTTTTAGGAATAACAAGTGCTTTCGAAATATGAAACAAATGGCTTCTTGTTTAAAAAATTTAAGTTAGTATCGATATTTTAAAATCGAAATGTCTCACTGCATGCCATATTCTATTCTGAACTATATTCTATTAGTTATTGATGAAAATATTACAGAATGCTTTCATGGCCACTGGAGCTACTGCATTGCACATAGCCATTCGATTAGGGTCAAATGTTTTTTCTCTAAGGACATTTTTTGTAAGAAACAAGTTAATTATTAATGTTAGTTATGGTGGAAACCGGCTAATCAATTAGGTTCTCTTGACCTATTATCCATGTTAGTATTTTCTTAATACCAACTTACAACAAAACGTTATAACATTTGTTTTTCCTGAATACTTAAATTTTCTTACTTAACTTTTTTCTGTTACAGAGACAAAATGATCAAGCACATAACCCTCCTTCTCATGGGGGCAACAGTAATTCTGGCTCAAAGAAGATTGGCTCTTCCAGACCCCAGAAGTTGTGCGAACAGTAAGACTTCATTCATATTTTTTTCTATGGAAGGTTCATTCGTATGCTATAGGAGTACGACACGCAACGTATAGAGATGCTAGAGGTGTCACACACTCATATTTCTTCAGTTGGGAACATGCTCCGACCAGGAATTTGGAAGTCGACTGGTTAGATGCCAGAAATATCTGCAGAAGGCATTGTATGGACGCCGTTTCATTGGAAACTCCACAAGAAAATGAATTCGTCAAACAGAGGATAATTAGAGGAAATGTCAGGTAAATAATATAGATTCTTATTTCATCGAATTTTAAAATAAATAAATAATTCTAACTGTAAATTTTTTCATAGATACATCTGGACGTCGGGTCGAAAGTGTAATTTCGCTGGTTGTGACCGTCCAGACCTCCAACCTCCAAACATTAACGGGTGGTTCTGGTCAGGTTCCGGAGCCAAAATCGGACCAACCACCCAAAGGAACTCTGGTGACTGGAGTCAGACTGGAGGATACGGTCAACCCCAACCTGATAACAGAGAAGCTGCACAGGTAAGATCAAATTGAATGTTATAATATGGTAAAAATGTAAGAAAATGGAAATTTTATTTCTATTATAATTAGGTTTTTCCGTCAAGGCCCACTGGAACTATTATTTTTTCTTGAAAATATCAATCCTTAGAACACATTTGAGCCCGAAGGTTATTAATGTAATTCTCGAGAAGATCTAAGTAAAAACTAGAAGCCAGAGTTCTCAAAAGAGATTCTCTCAGTATTCTAAGAGATTAACCGAGAATAAACACCCTCATTTTTGTTCTTTTAAATAGCGACCTGGCATTTTTATTTTACATTTTGAACGGGATTTTTATTCGTAAATGATCAATATATAATTTGCGTATTTTTAATCAATATTATAACGATCAATACTTTTTGGTTTTGTTTTGTAAATTTGGCTTTTAATAATTCCCGAAGTAGAAAAATTTATTGGAGCCATATTGGGAAAACTAGGTAGCCAAAGAACAGTAGGGTCCTACAAATTTCATAAGACCTACTAGAGAATTATTTTTTTTGTTTAATATTTTTGTTAATTATTGAACAAGGTAGCACAAAAATGTTTCGGGCAGTAAAATAGAGCGTCACTCCCAAAAAAATATCATTTTTTTTAGTAGATTTTGGAATTGGTTTTAGATGACAGTGGACTCTTGTGAGAAATTTGCATCCTATATTTGAACTAAATATCTCAAGAATTAGAAAAACTGTAAAAAAAATTAAAAATGTTTGAGTCATTTATGTTTATTAATATGCGTTTTTCAAATAACGTGTATTTTCAAAATATTTTGCAATTTTCTACCATCTCCTGAAAAGACACAAATTCAAACTAATACATCCTGTACACTTTTTTTTACATCAAAACACTTAATAAAGGGCATATCATAAAATTCCTGATCAAAAGTGCTGTGGAGCTTGGTAAACATAATTTTGATAATGATGTAAATTAACAATTCATTATTAAGTAAAGTGGGTCAAAGTCGAATTAAAGTTGAATTAAACATTTTTAATGTTTAATAATAATTTAGTAATAATTTAATAGCTGAGTAATACCTCAGAAATGTAAACAGGAACAAAGACCACTCAAAGTCGAATTATGGCCCTAGTAGCAACTATGTCTTATTTCGAAATTTGAAAATAACCAAAAGGGGTGTTGTTTCAGTTACAAAGAGTACGTGACTACTGTATTTTTAGTAGACCTTTAATCAGTTTCAATTCACACACACAAAGCTTTAATCGTTATACTAGACAATACTTCATATTCCATTGATTTTTTTCGATAGCACCCAAGTACTTGCGTACATCAATAACATTAAGTATAATGATTCAAATTAAACCACTCGTGTTCAAGAGCAGTATTTTAATTAGAAATTACGAATTTAAGGAGAAAAAAGAGATCGATACAGCAATACGCAGAATTTTTATCTTTATTCAATGTTTTCCTAATATTTTAGTAATTTATTGCTTATTTTTGTGAATTCCAAAGTTACACTGTGATGAAGATATATGACCGCAATATATTGATTAAGTATCAACAGAATTTTCTGTTCTAATTTTTTTCTGTCCAGCATTGGGGACATACGGTTTTGCCAAGAAATTTTTTATGGTTGACTAAACGCTGTCATATTCACAAAGACCCTTGACTATGATGCTTCTGCGTCCATGGTCCATATCATTAACAAAACTGTACATAGTCATGATGACTTCTTCTAGATGAACGTCCACTATAAATATAAAATCATACTTCTAAGTTCCTTACTAAAACTCCCTTATTTTTCTAGTTTCTGGATGAATTGGGCACTACCCATTCTTTATAAATGATGATGGGGTTCTCTACCCGCATTCTTATAATTTTTTCGATCGTCAGGGTAACGATGAATCCTGCCTGGCTGTCCTCAACAACTTCTACAATGACGGCACTAAGTGGCATGATGTAGCTTGCCACCATTTGAAACCCTTCGTCTGCGAAGATAGCGAAGAGCTTCTCAACTTCGTGGCTTCCAGAAATCCAGGAATCCGTCTTTAAGCCTTTCATCAGCAACAGTGCGACAAAGTGAATGTATCTATAGATCTGGTAGTAAATTCTAAAAATCATTTTACACAATTGCAACAACTATTTACACTTCTTTAATCGATAGATGAGATCGTTCACTAACTTCCACGTGTACTTTATTGTCACTCATAATTTTAGAAGTGTAGGATGAAATCGCTTAGTTTATGTAGTATGGTAATTGTCTTCCAGAAAGATCTATAAGGAATTATGTATGTTTTTCAAAAGGAATTTACGCGACGTTGTGAAGGAGCTCTACTTTCTTCTATGTACATGCCAGATACCTTATTTCTGCTTGTGAATATTGCTTTTTCTTTTCTATCTCTTCGACTGTAGTAATTTTATATTTTTTACGTAGAATTGGTATTAATAAACTTTATTTATGTTTCTTTTTAATTTTGCGTTTAATTTCATTTAGAACGAAGTGACCCAAATCGGATATATATCAACATACATAGTCCAGCCTCAGTTATTATTGCCGATCGAGATTTAAAATTTGTTCCCTTTTGCTTTTTTAAGGGCCGCTATTTTTTAAATTCAAAATTCAAATCTGCTCGAAATTACGTTTCCCGCGACCCAATTCATTTACTCTTTTGGTAAGTCAATTTCCCATAAAACCGCATGTTATGATATTTAAACTTTTTATTTCTCCCCAGTATACGAATTTTGAGAAGTTGACCACTATTTCTTTATTCATGGAATATTCGCGATAAAACAAGTCAAAGACCAAATTTGTCCGAGACCAGTGAAATCCTTGCTGTTCACGTTGCCTATCATATCTCTACGATAACGTAGCATTTAAGAAAAAATAATTACAATATTTAAGAAAAACTGTCCAAACAATTTTCTTTTTGCGTTCATGGAATTATCGATATATATACATATATACATATATACATATATATGTATATAGGATTTGATTGAGGCATTGAATTTTATTTTGGTACTTCTTCAAGTATCTGTATGGTGCACCCTCATGTGCGTAAGTGTAAGCTACCATAATAGCGTTCTAATATGTAAATGCTTAACGTAACCACACAGACGATATATGTGGAGATGCATAGACATGTGTCACCATTTCAAGTCGGAACATAGGAATTGTGCATATGGGAGAAGACCTGCATAAGTTTTAATATGCCTCCGACAAAGACCAACGAAGTGGACCGTGCGACCAGCGGTTGAAATAGGCGGAGTCAATTCAGATTTCTCACCGTTTCAGAATTTTGGGTGATATAAATTTTAGTGATGGATTAAATTAGTTTTGATTTTTTACTTTTTTATAAATCATTGTATATTTTCCCATTATAGCATAACTTAGGTACGTCATTGATTTATATGATGATCTCAATTCGCTGATATGTGTTTATGATCTTTTGATGAGTCCAAGACTAAGCCGATGATACTGGCTGTAGACTCGAGGTCAATTGATAAACGAGACGGAATGACTCGTTTATTGTTTGAAATGATATCGGAAAATAAATAAATTGACCGGTGCAGATAAGGCATGTAAGGAATTTCGATTTTAACGGGCAGAGTCCCTTTATTTACACTGGCACTTTTTACTTTAATATTTTTGAAAATTTTCATCACTGCGGAGGCAGCGTAATCCATAAAACGTCGAAGAAGAGACGCTGGCCGGACTGGCCTTGCCCACTTTGAGGTTGGTCTTTGTCGGAGACATATTAATCCTTCTGCAATCCTTCTCTCACTTGCACAATTCCTATGTACCGACTTAAACTGGTAATACCTGCATGTATATCATCTGTGTATCCACGAATATCATCCTTAGCTCAAAAACAATGATGATATCCTTTTTGAGCCAAGACAAGCTTAATCTTCACTATGTATTCTCTTTCCATCCCATATCCATTCTATACACATTGCATACAATTTGATAGGACTAGCGGTATATAAACGGAACGGAGAAATGTGCACACGCCCGTAACCAGATGCCGTATACAAACCAGGTTGATTCTCACTATAAATTCCGTTTCCATACCATACATGGTCCATACATATTGCATACAATTTGATAGTACGCTATTAATAGGGGAGACTATATGTAAACACAACGGAGAAATGAACACACGCTCGCAACTGGATACCGTATATAGGTAGATACGGGTCAATTTGTCTATACAATAATTTATGAAATTTACTGAGCGGACATGAGATTGAAAGTTAATGTATATTGAGAATTTGCCTATATGTGATGGATGTGCTGAAAAATTGCATTATGATTTTGCATATTTCAAGTTCCTTACATTATGCTTGTGTTGAGCTAGATTCCAATCTACATATAAAGCCGAGTTAAACAAGATAGCAAACGAGAGAGGGATCGTTTAAAGATAACTTTCAGTTGGTTTGCGGAAAGTGCGCATGTCTAGCCGCGTAGAAAATACACCTAGTATATTCTACTCGCATATAATCGGCATCATCCCTTTCGGAGAATCGATTAAACCACCATATCGGAAACTATGGTACCCTTTTTCGACAAAAAGATAGATAATTAAAATTTTTCCAGCACAAAAAACTTTAGCGAGGTATTTTCGTGCCCTATGGGTCAACACCGTGGAATTTCCATGCTTCACCACTGAACCCTCAGGAGGACGAACAATTCCGTAAATGGATCCCGACAGGATAGTCCCTGAGAAAATCAATTGCAAATCTCCTTACTGCTTTTGTACGTAGCCAGGAGACGAATCATCTAGATAAAGTGGAAGTTGGAATCTGGCTAAATTGGATGTAGGTATATACTTATGAAGATCTCCAAATATAGGGTGTAACATAAGTAGGGGTTTTCCTTTTAACACGACGTATACCTCAACAAACTAAGCAATATTTTTATATAACTTTTTTCGAAATCTCAAAAAAAAAAGAAATATACGCAGATGAGTTTTAATAAATTTTTGTATCAAATCTAAATCTATTCCTGCATACAATAGTAAATTAAATGTAAAGGAAATAAAATATCCCACAAAAAATGATCATCTATTGTAAAAACGAAAAAACATTTAATGTTTACTGTTTTTATGCAATTTACCCGAGCCGCTTAAAAATCGGTCGTGAAGTTTAGCTCCAGGTGTTATTTTGATGAACTATCACTATTGACTATACGTACAAATGAAACCAATGGAGACAATTTCGAACATCTTTTGTAGATAGTCCCGGAGTGAACACTAGCCAAAAATATGGTACTTATTAAAACTTTCATAGGCGCATATTTCGGTTGTTTTTGAGGTTTCAAAAAAATGCTATATAAAAATATTGCTTAGTTTTTTGAGGTCTATGTCGTGTTAAAAGAAAAACCCCTATTTATGTTACACCCTGTATGTTTAATCCTAAACAAAATCGATGCGGTGGGCAATTAACCCATGGGGATATACACAATATCGGAATAATATTACAATAATGTATGTTTATAATTAGTAAGAGTCATTTAAAGGCCTTCATACGCATACCTGATGGGGATTTCCGAACATTCCTGACACTTAGAAGTCCCTAGACCCTTTTGAACTGCAGGAATCAGTTAATTGAGTTTCTAACAGAAGAGAATATAGTGAGTAAACTGTATGTACTACAAGTTAGAACGAATTTATTTATTTTAAATAATAGGTATTTCTTAAGAGTAGATCACAAGTATTCAGCTTTCCTTAGCAACCCCTCATAAAGGGAAAAAAAGCTTTCACTATCACTAATTTTGTTCACGATTCATTTAAAGCATTTTAAGTAATAAAATAAATATCTATATTACCTAAACAAAATATACCTATTTCTTTCGCATTTAAAAGTTGAAAATATCCATAAACGTCACATATATTTGGCCTCAAAAGATAATATCATTTAATTAGACATTAAACTGGATAATATGCAATTCCTTTAATTAGAGTGCCATTGAAATCATAGAAGTACATTTTCGAGTACCCTCTTTTCTTATCCATTAATTCGTCACTCATATAACTACAAACAATACTAGACCTCTTTTCTGAACAATAATTTTTATAGGAGATTCTAATATCGTAAATTTTATCGGGTCTTAAGGTAACTGCAAAGCGCAGCGGTATAAACACTTGAGAATTATACGGAAATATATTGTTCATGATTGTGGGCTTCACGACATTTTTGTCCGAATATTGCTCACAAAATCTAATGACTATACAACCTTTGTATTCTTCGGCGTCATTAACGTTTACTGAGCAATTCATTTCGGTACACAGCATCATCCCCGAGACTACCATTTCGGTACTGACAGAGACGCTAGAGATGAATTCCTCCGAAGGTTGCAAATCGATTCTTCGGGCAATTTTGAAGACTTTTTTAGACTTGCAAATAAAAGGAACTAATTTGGCAAATTTCTCTATTGGTGGGTCACCATCCCACTCCACTTCACTACTAAGAAATATTAAACTCTTATGCGTAAGCTCGTCGACGCACGAACACATGACTAAAACGTCGTTGCAATACTCGCAAGTCATTTCCAAAAGCCATTTCTTATTTATGTGTTTTAGAATGTCTTCTTCTCTGAGGATTTCTATTACATTCTCTGGTTCGGTGCTGACACCTTTGAATTCACACTCTGTAATAGCCCAATCGAGTATTTTGCAAACAAGATCTATTTTTGTAATAACAAGATCTTCTTTCAATATGGTCCTGAGAGTTGAAGGCTTCATGTGATAGTCACTGACAAAGACCCCGTTGACTCCATCCACAATGTCCTGGAAGCACTGATTTTTGATGGCATCCAGACTATAAAGCTCCGAGTATTCGTAACTGAGCACCAAAGTACTCAAAGTGAGATTGTCAGATATGTACTCTAAACATACCTCAACGAGATCATCAAGAATATATTTCTTGGCAATATAAAACATTGACCAGGCGTTGAGTATATCGGTAAAAATAATACTTTCGGTATAAATAAATTCCAGCATTTGACTGAACTCGTCCACTTCAATGTCACAAAGAACTATTTCGTTTGAGGCAAGATTTCCATAGAGCATTTTCTCGAAAACAAGGCTGCTACATGCTAAAATCAGCCTGTGGGCTTTTATCTCTTGGTCACCTATTTTGAAGGTGCAGTCGACAAATTTCTGATCACGGAAGAAGTTGAGAAGACGCTCCTGTTTATAGTTGGGATTTACAGAAATTGAATTCATCTGAAACAAGGAAAAAACTCTCCTTCTTATTTTATCTTACGCAAAATTTTAAAAATAGGTACCCCTTATAATTTGAAAAAATGAGAAAGCAAGTATGCAGGATGTAACATATCATCGTAGAGATATTTCGGAGGGCGATAGTACATTGCAAAATAATAAAAGAAAGCTAACAGACTCATGGTAAAAAACGCATCATCTCCAATATACAGATTGGCAAAGTTTCACACTTTTTCTCATATTTTGCGTTTTTTTCACGTATGCCTTAAGTTAAATTTTTGAAATTCGAAGATTGTAGAATAGAATGGCACCTATAAACTTTAATAAGTGTATGCTAAAATATAAATTTTCTTTGTTTCAATTTTCACTCAAAATCAGCATGAACTTTCCAGACAATCCAATATATCCCATTCAATTATGTATAACACAATATGCATACATTTAACTCACAAATATTAATAATTAAAAAAAAAATTAAATAAATAATGTAAATTTTTTACTAAAAGACCTTGCAAAAATGCTTTCAGCAATTCAGTAACAGTCTAGATCAGTAACAAAAACGAGTTATTTATAAAAGTTTTTCGTTAAACGTAGGGATAATTTCATTAGAGGAAATAATTCGGAACGATCAAGTTGTATGTTATCTCAGTATTTATGTATTTAGTTACTAAAAGAACAATAAATACTCTAAATGAGGACAATGCAATTGATCTCTCACCGTCTGCATTAGATCTTTATTTATTTCAACTCTTCAAATAAATTGTTCATCTAATTCAGAATTGACTATTTTACCCTACCGATATCAGTTAGAATATGAAGTACATTAACATACTTCTACAGTTATTTTTTCTTTGTTGTGTTGGCTAGAATGGATGTATACAATTGAAGCGGCAAATACCAGCAAAAGGCATTTAGAAATATTAACTATTACTTCACAGTGCTATTAACTTTCTACCATCTAAAAATTAATAGTTGCTTTCAAGTGAATAATTATTTTTCAGTTTTTATTATTACTAGATGCACTCATCCACTGCCAACTGATTGCTTTGCTCCTTGTTTCACAAACTTGGATTCATGCTCAATGTGCTGTATTAAGAAATTTGCATCTTAAAATACCATTATAGTACTTCAAAATATCTATTAACAAATTTTTGAGCTCACATGTGTATTGTTTTAAATTTTTATTGGTTTAATGTCTTAAAACTTTAAGATTAAATAATTTTTACCATATACACTGCATGAGTATATGGTCTTCATATATTTCAACTTTTCCCTAATTTGACTGATTTTGTATTTCTTACAATTTCCAAGATTTGCATGCAGACTTGCACCCAGTGCATTTTTATCTTAGAGACTTTGCTTAAAATAAGTTAGGCATCAGCTGTAAGTTGAATGAATATTTTAATTGACAATAATGAGGTTCCATCAGGCCAAAGAAACACTTTAACTCTATTTTCTCGATAGGTCCACAAGCCAAGCTTAAATTTAAATAAGTTGCAAAATGTAATACAAGCTTAATAAGGCTCTACTATTTATTTTTATTTATGCAGCTAGTTGGATGGTGCTTAATGTATAGTTAAACGGACTTGTCAAATCTTGCCACAAGCTTGGTTCACTTAAACCCAATATATTTCTTATATGTGTTTATATATGTGAAGATTGGGTTTAGCAGAATCCAGTTTAAGTCATGACTGAACAACTGGACCTTAATATTACAAAACAAATAGTAGAAAAACCATGCTCTATTACATAATTAGTCTAAAAACTGGTGGATATCTAAACACATAACTTACCTTCAATAGTATTTAAACTGCTGACTATTTCAGAGAATACTTCAAGCAGATAGAAAAACAAAAACTAACCACAGGTCTAGATGCTGAGACACAGCGTAATTAATCAAACGGGTATTCAAGTGTGTTGATGCGTATCACACATCCTTGAACTGTATGATTTTGATTACCAAAGCCAAGGTCAGTGAAGGAAACCTGCTGCGCTTTGGCAGTAGAAACTAATTTACAGAGGGTACTTTTCTGAGACAAAAATTGTTTAAATTCTAATATTTCGATATCAAGGAGACTCGACAAATACTCGTTGGCGAAGTAAAGTATAAATATATAATGTGGTACTGAGTAATGTGCCTAAGGGTCCCACTAGTTTTGAATTTACACGGGAGTCAAAAGATTAAATTAATGACCTCAGATAAGATAACAGTTCAAAGCACCAGATCTTGGCATAAAGTAATGATCAAATAATGTATGATGTATCATCAATTATTATTAATTGTTCGCTAATCTTATATTTATTAGTATTTATTTATTTACATTTTCTGGGCCTTTTAAAAATTAAATAAAGAAAAGTCATATGTCATTTAACGCAAGGTCACATCTCTTAATCTCAAACATGAAATGTTAGATTAAACAGGCAGAAAAACAAAAAGGCAACACAGCGTACTGCTCTACTACCATTCTTGTATTGCCTAAGTAAATAACACAAAGTAAGAAATCTTCCTCATCTTAACATGAATTCCCATGCGTTTTAAATCAATATAATTTTAAATAGCTTAAAAAAATGAAAATTTGGACTTCAAACAATTCACGACACAATAATATTATACCACATAATATCGCAAATATCGTTATCAGAAAGACAGAAATTCTTCTTTCTTTATGTAACAGTGCTTAAGTAATTGAAAAAGTGTTAAGTGTTTTAATTTGTCTTTTGCTCGAAATTATTTCTCCCAAACTTTCTTTGAACATCAATACCCCCAAGCTCTCTTGTGGCATCATTGCTTTTACTGTCGTACATGCAAGCTGTCTACCTGTTCCTAACAGCTGACTTATTATTTTTGATTTTACCTTGAGATTTTGAAAGAATTTGGTTATGGCAATGTTTATGAATATAAAGCGGAAGTAATGTACAAGATATCTATTTTGAGAGATTATTTCAGTTTAAAACATACCAAATTCTTGCTAGAAATGTAACTTAACCATTTAGGATTCGTTTTTTTTGCTTACAACGTATTTTATGTTTTTCAAGTAATATTAAAAAATAATTTAATTAATAGATAAAATGATCTCTCACAAAAATATTGCCATTGTAGAATTTAGTATAAGTTTCACTTTATATACCGTATTCGGTCTAATCAGCACTTTTATAGGGAACATATTCTTTTACAGTAGTATCTATTGTTTCAGTATTGCCACTGCTATAACCTTTGTGCGTCTTAGGATCCAATGCAAACATGAAGCTTTTGAGGTAAATATCTGTAAGATTATCCCTCTTTGCATACACATACATATTTCAATGCCTGTATTTTATAATTAAATGCTACGCTGGTATAACGTTAGAATGACATTATATATTTAATTGAATCGAAGATGTATTTTCTTCGGGAATAGTTTAAGTTTGGAATTTTTAGTGTTTACATAAAGGCAAGTACAATGAGTATGAAGTAAGTAATATAATTATATTACATGACATTGTAGGCGTCAAAACAGTCTACTGAGAAAAAATGGTTATATTGTTGTCATAGTTATTGTATGGTTATTATAGTTATAAATATTGTTGTTTTGCACATTTTAAACCCTTATAGGATAAAAATGTTGACAATATGTAAACTGTTGCACTTACAAAATTATTATTTTATTTATTTAGCACATGTTGACAATTTATTTTTTAAAGAGTTTATTTAGATCCAAGAAATCCTTGAACCAACAAAAAAATGTTAACATCTTCAGTCATCATCAACTGAAATTCTATAATATTAGAAAGAACATATTCATTAAAGTGAGCTTGCTAATGTTATAAAATTTCCTACAAATTTTTAAAATATCCTCTAACTCCCAGTGAATTTTTACCACCCTATGTAAAGAGTAACCTTTTCCCATTTTGAGCTATGCTTTCCTATATGAAAATGGTGTCCCAATAAAACATTGCCCATAAATTTTATGTTATTCCAGTTTTTTAGGTGACTAAACCGTGGTTGATGATGGAAAATGTTACTTACCCCATATTACCGCCGTTGTATTGCGGTAACGCTTTTCAAGATACCCGCATTATTTATTCTTATGCATAACACTCTATATATTGAATTATGCAAAATATGTTTATAGGTTTCTTGGCGTGCAGCTTTGTTAGGTGCTCTTCTTTCCACTGGACTAAAAGTGTTTTTAACGGGTCCAGCGCATTGGCGAATATTTGGAATTTACATGTCTGTTATGAGTTTTTTCCACTTCTCCGAGTTTATCGCCATAGCAATTATTCAACCCACCCAAGTTTCAACCGACTCATTTGTACTTAACCATAGCCCACAGTACATAACCGCTGCAGTTAGTTCATGGATCGAATTTTTCATTGAGGCATATTTCTTTCCTGGTAAGTTTTAAGTGGTGTAATCGATTTTTTGCAACATAAATTTGTTTGTTCGTAAGTCGTATTTATATAACGGGCTTTAAAACAATTTTAGGATTGAAACAGCACTTGAGTATATCATATGTTGGTCTTTCTATATGTGTCTTTGGGGAATACTTAAGAAAACTTGCAATGATTACTGCTGGTCGCAATTTTAATCATTTAGTAAGAAAACACAACGATGAATGTAAACATGTCTCAATTGTTATTAAATCGATTATAGGTTCAATCAAAAAAGGCTGAAGATCAAACACTTGTGACAACGGGAGTCTATGCATATTTTCGACATCCAAGTTATGTTGGATGGTTTTATTGGGCAATTGGAACTCAAGTAAGATAAAAAAAACTGGTATTTAACTATTTACTTTCCAGAATATTTTTATTTATTACAATTTAGATTATTTTGCTGAATCCCTTGTGCATTGTGGCCTATGCAGTGGTGTCCTGGATGTTTTTCAACAGCCGAATCTACATTGAGGAAATTACATTGTTAAACTTTTTTGGTCAAAATTATGTAGACTATCAAAAAAGGGTGGGAACAGGAATTCCTTATATTAAAGGATATGAAATTTAATTATTTTAACGATAATATTCTTTAATCCATATTTTGAGTTGGTTTTTCAAATTACTACGTAAAACGACTAATTGGTTTAATAGGTATAAATGAGGAACATTTCATAGCAATGCAAGGACTGTTAATTGCATTATAGAACATTATGAAATTCATTTGTAGTGATTTGAGAAGAAACAAAAATGAGAATTTTTTCAGCAAGCCCTGTTAAGGCTTCCTAATTTTTCAAGGTCGCTTGGGAATATAAACTCTACGTTTATTTCAGCATTAACGCTATTTAATGTTGTATTTCGTTATATCCTGTAAAAAAGCTGTTCATGCTGTAAGTTTATTACTGTGGAGAATACAGACATCATTTTAAGGAAATATTTTTAACAAGCGTCCCAAAGACTCTCTAATATGTAGTTAGCTCTTTAAATACGTCGTTTAATAAACATAAATTCTTATATTTGTTGATTTTAGTAACAGTTGGGCATTAATTTCATATGTCTTATTAGATTAAGCACTGTTCTGTAAAATAATACTTGTTTCTAAAAACTGTTTGTTATGTCTTTTCTCTTCAACTATGAGTTTTTAGGGTTTGTTTCAACATGTAAATTGGATTCCCATGCTGTAACAAACTGTTTAAACTCTGACAAAGAGACCAAAATTGTTGAGATTAGTAGGTGGTTATTAATCTCTTTTGCAGTGAGACTTTAATTTCATACGTTTTATTTGATTAAATTAAGAAGACAATTTCAAATTATTATTGAATAACTAACTGGACTAGGTTTAAAACTTAGTCCAGATTTTTGTTCAAATGTCATGTTCGAATGAGCTTGACGCCTTCTGCTTTATGCTTTTAACAGCAACTTGTTCCAAACTGTAACTGTAAACTACGTGGCAACTTTCAGACAATACCGAATTTAAGCTGAAAATATTTAATAAATTAATAATAAATATTAGCTTCCTTGAAGGAAGCTGTTGGCGTTCCATTGACCATAATTTACTTTGATAACTACCCATATGGTCATTATTGTAACTTTATGTCATAATAAGCTTTACTCAGAACTAATTCGGTGTTAAGCAATATTTTACATTTATTTTATTCGCAGAAGTAGCTTGCGACAGAATCCGTTAAAACATTCATTTTATTGTACTTAACACGTGTATCAAAAATTCCTAGTTTGGGAAGATTCGCAACGTGTGGTAACTTAATTTGGTTGGATCGGAGTGGATCTACTCTGTGTTGTAAAATTGAAATTGTTTTCAAATGGAATAGAACCAGAAGAAAGAGGACTTATACAAAGTGGATTATCTTTTCTCGGTCACAGTATATAATGCGTTGCGTGCATGTTTTTAAAGTGGTTGTAATATTTCCGAAATGTTAAATAATCTTCTAGTAATCAATCACGTTTTAGGGGTCATTAACGTATTTGTAGAAAAGTCGTGTTCATGTTCGTTATTATATATATATATATATGCGTAGATACTTATGTAACATAATTCAGAGCAATAATATATTTTTGTTGACCAAATATAATTGTACTTTCTTACGAGTTCCCTCTCCTAAAACCATAAAATAAGCATTAACATTTGCCATAACGGTGCCAACACGTGAGCCTAATGTACCAATAATTGCCTAGAATATTTGGCTAAATTCTACTATTTGTTACTAACACATTAAACGTAAAATTTGGTAGAATTGGAGTGCAATGTGATTCAAAGGTTAAAAACGAGAAATACTATTACGAAAATTGCTACAGGCTGCAATAAATGTGTGTCAGTAGCTTCTGCGGCAACTACGGAGCTTGCAGCTTCTTTGTCAAACATTGTAAAAGTACAAATAGCCAACAATTTAAGTCTGATCTCACAACAAGCCAAAGTATACCAGTTCGTCTAATTAGTGTAATTAGAAATTTCGCAGCCCTCATCGATTTGAAAGGTTAAATGCAAATCCAAGTCATTACTTGTCCATACTTTCCAAAACACTTGCTTGATAATTTATCTGTAAATCTTCATATATTTTCTTTAGATACTTGTAATTTCCTAATTTTATGTTAATTTCGTTCTACGCACCCATAATTTTTTCATCAAATGGTTGACGGATGTTGGCTGGTCTGCACACTATATACCGGATGTTTCAAAATTACAAGAAAAAAATACGTTACTCGATTATACAATAAAAACTTTATCAGAAACCATTTTTTACTTTTTCTTTAAATTAAATACAGAGGAGCTCCCAATATGCAGCTCATTTAAAACGCTCTATATCTACGAAACTAAGATTGTGACGAGTTTTCTGTCACTATCATAACAATAAAAAACGATATACCCTACAAAACCGTTGAATTGGAGACTCCCTTTATACTCCTACCACGATTTCAACCTTATTTTTTGTAAGTGTGCCAATTTTAATCGCATTTATGGCCTCAATTTATCTCGATATTGCTAATGTTCAACGTAATTGCGAACATTATAAATAAAGGTTCGACATAAATAAAAAACTAACACTTTATTTATCCTATATTTTTTATTTTTGACATACAAAAGAGAGATAGGACCTAAACTAAACTAAAGGAATAGAAAGTGAAGCAATGAAATTAAGATAAATAGTTTTTTTGCACTTTCGAGTCATTGCTATGTGTCCATGCCTGTAATGACAAGGCCTTTAATTGCTCCATCATTATAGAGCCAGTCTGTAGAACCATCTGATAGAAGTTTCCATTTGGCTTTTGCAATAACATGTATGGATGGTCAAATTCAAGCACTTGTCCAGAACCCATTACCAAAACTTTATCTGAATCCATAATTGTGTTCAGACGATGGGCTATCGTTAATACTGTACAAGTCTTAAATTTTCTTCGTATCGTTGCTTGAATCAGACTGTCGGTCCTGAGAAATTTATTTGAAGGGGTTAGGATTAAGTTACGAATGAAATTGAAGAGAAGAATAGACTAGAATTTAAAAGAATTACAGTTAAGTTATCAACCAACCTTGCATCTACATTTGCTGTAGCTTCATCTAAGACCAAAATTTTATTTTTCCGTAACAAGGCCCTCGCTAAACATAGTAATTGTCTCTGACCAACACTAAAATTACTTCCTCCCTCTGAAACCTGCATATCCAAGGTGGTTGCCAAGTCTTTCAATTCCACCTAAAAACTGGGTTGTCTTACTCCCAGCACACTCTTTTACATTAAATCTCAAAATACCTCCTCTAAAGCCGCCCATATGCTCTTATCAACAAACTCATTAAAGGGGTCGAGATTGTACCGTAAGGTAGCACTGAAGAGCACCGGTTCTTGAGGAATTATGGATATATTTTTTCGTAAATCATTTAAACCTAAAGTTCTGGTGTCCACATCATCTATAACAATTTGTCCTTCTATTGGTGCCAAGTTGAAAAGGGCCCAAATTAGCGAAGATTTGCCTGCACCTGTTCTCCCGACAATACCAATCTATGGAACCATAGATTAGAAACGAAACGCATCTATGGTTTTATTTATACATCTCACCTTCTCACCACCTTCAATTTTGAAATTGAGGTTCTTAAGAACAGGTGGTTCACCTCTAACGTAGATTAATGACATGTTTCTAAACTCGATGGCCCCTTTCTTTGGGAATGGTCCCTTTGGAGTATTATCTAAGAAGATAGTCAATAAAATTAGTTAGAGGAGTCAGCTTTTCAGTCGATGAACGCAAGTAGAGAATGAAAATTGTTTACACATTTTCTAATAAAAGCTCATTTTTGAGGATCTGAATCTCTAAAACTGATAGAGAGGTAAGATATGCTAGAAGTCATCCCTTTAAAATGTCAAAATATTCAAAAATATACGGGATGTTTTACGCTCTACGTGTCCGTAGCTTTCGCTTTAGGTGTCTGTAATGTTTGTTTCAGGTATTCTTACTGGTACCGGTCAGCCTACACCTTTCACGTACATAAAATTACACAGAAGAATGTTTCCGAGAACCTTGTGTTCAGATCTTTTTTGTGTTGTAGATATCAATAATATTTAGTGGCATCTTTATTGGACACAAGCAGTTTTCCGACCCATTTAAGCTCGAAAGTGATGTAAAAACAGATTTTAACTTTTTACCTTCTGGTGTTTTAAACGGACCCTCGTTCTCTAAAACCGTATACTGCATGACTCTTTCAATGCTCGTTAATTGGTTAATTACTTCGGCAGTTTGACGCATACCATGCTGTACCATACCAGTTAAAATAAGAGACTGTGATATAGCCAAACCCATTAGGCTTCCGTTAGCAGTACCTCCAACTAGAATAATTTATTTCAATATTAAATTACATATAGAGCGACCCATGAACTGCGTCTCTGGCGTAGTAGTAGGTGTAATATTATAAGTTTTGATCTTACATTCAACAGATAGCACGAAGGCGAAGGTGACGGTGGTTATAAAAATCACACTCATAATATCCAGCCATAGTCCAAATGATACCATGCACATGATTGTAAAAAACCATGCAGATGTATGGACATCCTAGAAACATGTTGAATGTAATACCTTAAATATTGGTGCTAATTCGAATATATTACTTGGTGCTCGTCGAACTCCTGAATTAAATTTTGTTCAGTCTGAAAAGCCCTTATGGTAATTAATCCGCTAATCGAAGAAGTTATATGGGAAAAAACTGGTGATTTTGCTGTAGGTTTTAATCACAATATTAATTATAGTGATCATGTTAATAATTTTGGACCTACATACCTATTCCCTCCAGATGTTTGATATCTTTAGCGCTGGCTATGTACCAACCTCTTAATTTCATGAAGGCATATCCCAATATTACCATAGCTATTATCATGTAGTAGTTTGAGACCGCCACATTTACCAATATACCGGCCATGACCAATATAATCTACAAAAGCGAACAGTCTTCATAATTTATTTTGAGTGTTAATGGGTAGTAGAATGTTGCTCACTGTAATTGCGTCCATCAAAACCCTAGGTAGTACTTCATCAATTGCCCCCATATCTTTGCTAAACCTGTTAAGAACCCTCCCGCTTGGATTTACGTCGAAAAATCTCATAGGTGCCTCTAGCAAGCAATGGAATATTTTTTTATGAATATTTGTCGATGATTTCATGGCCATAGTATAAAAGAAAATCGCTCTCGTTATTGTGAAAATTACGGCTGCCACTATTAGGCCAGTGTAAATGTATATGGCTACTTGAGTTTTGAACAGTGTATACACCTGACCATCTGCCTCGACTTCGTCAAATATGTCCTCGACACTGATTCTTATTGATTTTTTTATACTGGATGGATTGAGAAAAGTAGTAGTGTTTGAGACGTTTTGGTTTGCTACATAACGAATGTCTTCCTGTTTTGTCCTAAAATTCATTAAGTACATAATTGGAGGCATTGCAAGGCCGATAATTAGGAGCTAACATGCGAATTTCAAATTTATATGATAATTTGCATAATGACGCCCAAGTACGTTATATACCTGTTGGCCAAATGTCGTTAAAATATTTTTCCTCAAACTACCTCTTCTATTCTGGAAAGCCGAAAACAGTTCTGACAGGGTGGACAGATCTTTGAATCTACCTATCTATAAATTCTAATGATCTCCACAGGAATAAAAAGTTCTATTCGACTATACAAATAGACTTTCCATTTGGTTGTAGAAACTTGTAACGAAAACTGAAATTTCAAAAATCCGAAATGCGCCTGGACTAATCGTGCATAAGCGTCCGTACTAAGAGACCGACCGTAAACAACTAACGCGCAATACCACAAGTGACATGCAGATGGCGCATCATTAGCTCATAGTGCGCTGTTTGCAATGCCGCCCATAGAGGGTAGTAGAGCTATTTGGGAACATTTAGGGGAAAACCGCATCTAGCAGAACTTATTAGGCCTAGCTCGCACTTGCGATTAAAAACTCGCAACGACTTAAAAGTTGCAATTCGCTCTATTTTTCTTGCCATTCAATTATTGCAAATTAAAATGAAACATTCCTACTGCCATTGCTTCTATACGCGCACCTACAAATGCTACATTTTAGTCGCACGACACAAAATCGCATGTGCGCAACAGAAAAGCGCAGGTAATCGTTAAATCTATATTTGAGTGAAACTGTTCGGAAATTGATGGGTATTTAAAAAAAGTCAATTGCTTCACATACAAAATCTTTGATCTCGGATAAGGTGGAAGAGCATGCCAACCACGATGGATTGTGGAGCTCGTACGCGAAAAATATATGAGCAACATGAAAACGTGTATCTGCAGAAAATATACCATTTTCGTTATGATTGCACACTGTTAGGAACTCACCAATATGCAACCCAATAGTCAGTACCAGTACACGCAGCCATGGACATTGCAAACAGGAACAGTACGAACATGAAAAAGCACCAATTCCCCACCGCATTGAAATAATCCTTAAATGGAGTGCTTCCTTCATAATTCACAACCTCTTCGTGCTCTTCTTCTCTAACTGTTTGCTCGAATACTGACTCAGCTTTGCTCTGCAAGATTTATGAAGATGTAAAACATTTTTGAAGCAACAGGTCTATCATAACGAACAATAGTTGAGGTTCTCCTTTTTAAACTAATTCTTGCTACGTCAATGGCAGAGTGATCAGTGTCCTGCTTCTCCTTATCTTTGTCCTCTTCACTTTCATCAGCAGCTGCCAGCAATTTCGTGAAACCAAGGCTACCATTCGACAACTCGTCAAAGGTTCCTACGCATTCTATTCTCCCCTAAAAGCGAATATTGCTATATGGTCTCACGTTTCAGCTCAGAGCAGGGATAAAGCGTGCATGTTTGTACCTCATTTAAAACAATGATTACGTCAGCCTTCTTGAGATACTGCAGCTGATGAGTGACCAAAATGCGGGTTTTATTCTCTAGGTATTCCACTATGCATTTCTCGAATAAATGCTTGCCCACATGGGTGTCCACAGCTGACAGAGGATCATCTAAGAGGTAGATGTCAGCTTGTCTGTAGATGGCACGCGCCAGGTTAATTCTTGCCCGTTGTCCACCGCTAAGGGACACTCCTCTTTCTCCAACTAAGGTCCTGTCGCCTGCAGATGTAAATTCAAGTTAGTTCAGGTTAGCTTCTATTGAAATATGATTTATCGCGGGAAGGAGCTACTAACCGTAAGGAAACTGTTTGAAATCTTTCTCCAACGCACAAACATGTGCCACTTTTTTGTAGAGAAGAGAATCATATTCTTTCCCAAACAAAATGTTTTTTCTAACTGAGGCTACGAACAGCCAAGGTTCTTGCGCTGAGTATGAGACAGTACCTCCTAGTTGTATTTTTCCAGTAGTGGGCGTAAGTTCTCCAAGCAGCAGCTAAAGAGAATTAAGGCACTTTAGCTATGTACAGGGTGTCCGTTTCTGGAGCTCAACCATAGGGAGTTAGATAAGCATGAGCAAGGTAACAAAAATAAATTGGAGAAAGGTTAACCCATTAAAAAAATATAAACCTGCAAAAGTGACGATTTTCCCGAGCCTACTGGGCCAATGACAGCGCATAATTTTCCTTCAGGCACGACCAAGTTAATGTTCTTCAAAGCTGTAGTGTGCTTGATCCACGATGCAGTAACTTCTTTTAAAATTGCTCCTTTTTTTGGCATTTTCTCAATAATAGATTCTTCCTTTTCATCCAGCACTAACACCTCTTGTAGTCTCTTAATAGCAACCCACGACTCGGCACATAAAGTAATTGCCAGGGGATATATTATTGCCATAGCAACTAAAATTCAATTGAATTTTATTGAAAACAAAATTACTTCAAATAAGCATCTTACGCTGTAGAATGTTGAAGAACTGAGCCATGGAGAAAACGATATCTGCTGTAACCCTCTCGCCCATTAGGGAGTAGGCAATCACAGTTAGAAATAGAGTCAGACGCTCTACAAATACAGTGGCACTAGAGTAAAACCCTTTTAAATATGATGATTTTATCAAAGCTCTAATTTCCCTTGCTCTTAGATATTCAATAAGCTTCTCAAATGGTTTCTCCCAGGCGTACATTTTGATTACTTGAATACCGTTAATGATTTCGTTCATGTGTTTGACTCTGTCGTCACATCTCTGAGCCACTTGTAAGCGTAGCTGAGTTGCAAGTTTACCAAGGTAAGCTAAAAGGATAATCACAATAGACTTAAAATGCATTTCAAGTTATAGTATATGTATAGTTCATGTTATATTATAGTTACTTTGCAGTGGTATGGTTATGAGGACCATTGCTCCAATGCCAATCATGCAGTAGATTCCTATGACCTGCCACATCAAATAAGTGACGAGAACCACCTGAATTGGCATCATCCATATGAAAGGCAGTATCGCAACCACTTGATCGAACCTCTGGACATCGTTAGAGAGAATGTTTATTATGCGTCCAGCAGCAGTGTCTCCTTGAGATTGCCTGTTCAGCTTCATAATCTGATATAAGACTATTATAAGCATTCTCTGGTTATTTTAATGGCACTTGCTACTACTTTTCTATACACCAATGAGGAGACAGCTATGCGAACCCTCATACCGACAGCCATCCCTCCAAAGTTTCCATGGTGCATGAAGAAAATTGTGAATAGGGATATTAAAATGAGTATTGAGGACCATGTGTAGATAGCCATTCGATCTCTAGTACCATCAGATTCGAATTCTTTCACCAGATATGCTAACACCAGAGGTTGGGGTGACCTACATTATAGATAATAGTTTTTGCTACTTGAATCGCTTTCATGCCACTTAAGCGATGGTACCTTAAAATTACAAATTGAAAGAAGAAAAAGATACTGAAGACCGAACAATCCCAGAAAAATGTTTTAAATAGAGCTTTAAGTAAACTGGGTTTCTTATTTGGTTTTTCTTTTGCCATCCTAACTTCTTCATCCCAGTACCGCTGCAACTTTTCTCCTACTACTTCTGACTTGTCAACTGGCAAGGTCTGGTAGAGATCTGCGAGCTTGATTTTCCTTTTGCTGCCTATGTAGAAGAGTGGTATAGTCCATCTGAAAATAATTTTTCTTTTGTTCAGTCATTGGCCAAAAGTAAGAATGAAGGTGATTCACTATAATGCAAATAAATAAATCAGTACATGAACTACATAACGCATTTCCTGTACAACTCCAGTCCTCAAGACAATCACGACTTGAACTGCCTCGACGCGTTGGGGTTAATTTTAGGCCCACTTGGAAAAGTTAATTTGATAGCTATAGACAGCGGCGCTCCTTCCATTTTGACAGTTATACAGTGGCGCTCTTGTCATTTTGACAGTTATAGATATCTGAGTTCACTCAAGTCCTGTTTGAAATATTTGGAAATGCCTGGCTCCTATTCACTATTTTAAACGTAAAATTGATTTCAAATTGCTCTTTTCTAGTTCTTCTGCGCGTATACGTTGATACTTAGTACTCTACTACTTACGCAAAAAATAACTTTGAAAAAAAATTGGCTTTCTTTTTAGGATTCTCTTTCTTCAGTTTGAAAGCTGCATCCATCTTGGCGAGGTGGCAAACAATAATACAACTTACAGTTTCAAAACTAAATTAAACATTTACGTTATATTGTGAAAACTACAAACATCTTGCATACAACAGACTATAATACATTCCCTGCTTAATGAGTGGTAAAATTTGCTTCTATTATATTAGATTTAAGTTCTATGGTTGGTTAATCTACATGTAAACAGCGCGCTGTAAAAATTTAAAAGTATGAGACAAGAGCAAATAAAATTCATATATATGGATGGAGCGCCATAGAAAAATAAAGGAACAATTTAACGTTCAATTCTTTAATTAACAATCTAACTAATAAGCCCGACGACATATTTCGGAAGGCGATTTTGAATTTTAAGGGCTTTTATATAACATACATTAGTCAAGTTAATAAAATTTGCCTCGTGTAGCCATTTCGCAGTAGCTATACTAAGCCACTGTGTACATTTAGTCTTGCTACAGTAATTTAAATAGAAAAGTTGCTTTTCATTTTTATGTATTTAAGATGTGCTAATATGAAATTTTAATTAAAATTTTTATTAATAAATTACACAATTGGAGATGTATTGAATGGCTTACTTACGCTCCTACCAAGGTATTAATAAAATATCTAGACACATTAGAATTTGTATTAAAATGTGGATTCACGTTTATTACTATTATATCTTATCAAATTAAAACGATTTTTTTGGGTTTAGTAAGAATGGTTTCAGATTTTGTAATATCATTTCCTTAAGCTTCAAATTTACGCAAATTTGCCACAAAGGGCGAACCTTATGTCCTTCTGAACCTATTTTCTGGTGTAAGCCTTTTGTCACAACCATTTAGGTCCTTATTCCCAAGGATAAAGATAGTGATAGTCGAACAATGAAATAACGTGCGATATCAAAACAATAGCCAAATTATGCAAGATAATTTATTGATAATTGCGTCTTTTACGATAAACAGGTGGACGTTAAAGTTCAAGTGATTTGTTTATCCATCTGTGGTATTAGCTGTAGTACATCGCACGTAGTGTACAAAAACGATTTGTTCGGGAAAAAGGGTTTAGTTCGAACTAAATTAGAGGAAAAGCAAAAAAATGAAGGGTGCTTTAGTTTTGTTATTAATGATTTGTTGTGGATTAACTCATCATCAAATTACAGGTGATGACGCCAATGATGACATGACCACACTAGGTAAGAGTCGCAAAAAGTAATACATTTTAGCACTTTCTAGTGACTCAATTAAATGTATTGATTGTTGTCTATTGGTATAATTTCGAAATATTCAACTGAAAGATTTGTTTGAATATTTTGTGAGATGTCGGCACAAATAAATTCAAGGTAAAATTTTTCAATCATCGCGATATTATTTTCAATTGAACCTAGAAGGTTCAGTTTATGTAGCAAAGAGCAAAAGGGTCTTTTGAAAAGTAAATTTTTATTTTGCATTTAGTTCAATAAAAACATTTTGTGATATTATTTAATTATAATTCGTATCTATCAAAAAAGAAACTTGGCAGTATGTATCCGATGTTACTTTCTAACGCATACCATAAAAATAAAGAAAGTGAAGATTTCGAATGGAGATTCCGAAATTCGAATTGTATACGGCGGGAAACAAAAACCTTAAATATATTGCCGCTTAAAAATAAAAATAGGTATGACATGGTAGTGACATATGACATCTGACATTATGTCATAAAACTCAAATCAACCATTCTATTTGGGCTACCCTAATATAGTATATACGGCGAAATATAATAATTATAATATATTTTTAATTGCGTTTAATTTTATTAGAAATATTATTGTACCTTGCTTATTTTTAAAACTTAATAACCTTTTTTTTTTAATTTCAGAGAAAATAGCAAAAATAATCCGAATTTTAATAAAAGAATATATCCCACTTTTCAAAGACCTTATTATTATGAAGAAAGCCAATTGGAACTTAACAATAAGTAATATATCGTAAGTATCATTTTATGTAAGTGTATACAGGGTGGTCAATTTTATATGGACTCCTACGTAACTGATCTCAATAATTGAGGAGTTTGTGTAAAAAGTTTTATATCAAAGTTGCAGGATTCTTTGCAAGCAGGATGGGACAGACCAAAGCTACTTATCCGATAAAGTTGATAAGGAGATATTATGGTATTATTGCATATTCGGATACTACAAGAAATTCCGAACATATTCCTTAGGTAAATTTCGGCCGCGTCTCTAGAAACACTGTGAAAAATGTGTCAAATACAAAAGTTGCATAAAAATTTCTAAAGTATTTTATAGCATCAAAGAAAAATCAATTGTATATTACCTTTCCCACATATGTATTACTAAAAACAAACATGATTTTTAATGGGCGGCTCTGTATATTCTTATTTCTATAGATGAGACTTTTCGTTCTAGTTTCAAATTCAATCAATTTTCAATCACATTTCAAATCAATTCAAATATGTATCATATATATTTATATGTATATACATAATTATTTCATTCACAGTAGTCCATATACTACCATACTACATTTCGTTGCAAAATTAACGCACAATAATAAAAATTATTTAAACTCATGACAAATGTGATGTAGTGTATTTGAAAAGACGAGCAATAAAAGAACTTACAGAATATGAAAACATTTTAAGAAATATTTATATATGCAGGTATCGGTTAAAAAATATTTTAGATTTGAAATATTTCACTTTTAAAATTTATGCGTTAATTTTGCTGCGAAATGTATATACTATAGTCAAAACGCTCTTAAATACCGGATCCTCCAGTTTATCAAACACAAACTTTCGGCTCTGCTTTCATTTAATTGCGTGGCATTATTCTCAGATACGTATTTTCAGATATCTATTTTGAGAACTCCTGTATGTTCAGTTTTAATTCATATGAAAAATGAATTTTAAGCCCGCCAGTTAAGACCCCTTCCCGCTATAGTTTACTGCAATACACATTGTAAACTAAATGTTTAATTTTCCTTTACAGTATGTAAATTGTTTTAGGGCCGGATATCTCGATCACTCTAATTTAATACTATATGGTTTGGACGGTTTGATAGTAAATCCAAATAAAACGGACTTATTGAGACTTGAATATGATGACGACCTTAAAGTGTTCACAATTGGTTCTAATATATCGATACCCCAAAAAGTGGGAATTAAATTAGAAAAGTATGACCTGGATTGGGCCATCATTAACAAAATACCGCTGTTCGGTGAAGGAAATCTAACGTGAGTGAAAAAACATTGTTTTACACTTTATTGATGCTACAAATTATTTTTTTAGGTTTAACTTACATTCAATAAAAACTGGTTTTTACATGAATATATCATTTGCAGACGGATTTAAAGTAGACTATTTGGAAATTAGACCACATATGAGCGCCATCAAAGCAAGTTATTAAAACTGCTTAAATACGCATATGCATCTACATTGATTTATCCCTTTTTCAGTTTTTTGTTACAGGGTTTTGGAAAGTTCCGGAATTAAACACTTTCCTTTCTACATTAACATCCATATTTGCAAATTTTTTTGTGATATTTTGGGAGTTGGAACTTGACCTCATAACCTGTCTGATTTCTCGATTACTGGAATTCTTTTTAAACCATGAGAAAGATATATTTGCTTATGTGATACAAAATTGTAGTGTAAATATTATTTTCTTGACTTTCCTAATAGATTCAAGCCTAATACCTCTGAATTTATTATTTTAGAAAAATGCTGCCAATTCGAGTTATCTGTTTATTGAACCTTTGTTTAACGGCAATCAAACAGATCTCCTTGAATACATATCAGAGGCAAACGCATTGAAATATGCACATATTGCGTCTGAATTTCTAGAAAAAGCGATGGAAGACTATCTTATGATGTCTTGAATTGGCCTACGTTCGAAGACTAAAGTTTCCTGTTCACCACCACCTTCTATGATGTGTGTGTGTCATAATAAAATAAATGTTATTATTATTACCAAATAATATAAGCATTATTTAATTAATTACACTCTATGTGCTTTCTACCTGCTACCGGAGTGCAATGCAGCGCCTGGGTTTGTAAATGGGAGAAGAAATTACTATCATAGAGCTCACAAAAAGAACTACGAAGATTATATTACTCAATCGGGTAGCTGCAGAATTTATGGTAATTCAGCTGCAAATTGCTTTTTTACCACATTAAAAAATCTGGTTTAGTTTCCAATTTACACACTTTTAAACAAAACAACACTTTTTGTGATAAGTATAAAAATAGGACTTTAGCGAAATAAAAAGTTAAAACGAAAATTAAAATAAAAAACGGTTTAATATATAATAATTTTACTGCGTAAAAAGTAATAATGTACAAAATAAATTGTTAATTTACTTGCTGTATAAGCATTTATGCGTTCAGCTTTAGTTGCTTCTCATACTTCCTGCAATGTGTTTTGAGTATAATTTCCTCGATTTCATTTTCTAGTATAATTCCGAACCATGTCGGTTAAAAAATGTAAAAATCACATTTAAATTGAGCAAAAAAAAACGGTAAATATAAGATTTGAGCTAAAAACAATAAAAATAATATACACTTGCCCCGTGTATAAATATTTCCACAGTATGAGCAGACTAATACATTTCTCAATAAGTATTAAAAAACAATCTACGATTCTTATTTTAAATGTAAATTTTAATCAAAAATCTTTATATCTACTAAAAATTATAATTCAGAGTTGAATATTTCACTAAAAAACAAAGGTCTTATTGCGACTCCAAACTTGTACACATCTTGTTAAAGTGCAACCTAACTGATCTAAATAAATTAGGCAGAGAAAACCCACAAACGATGAAGCTGCACCTACGTCGTTGGATTGAAATCACTTTTAAGAAGATTTCTAACAATTAACAAATACATTTTTACTCTTATTACAACAGAGAGAACGCGGTAACGCACTTACCCCACCTCACCTTGTTTATAAAATTAAATAGCAGTTTCTTCAATCACAAGCTTGTGTTACACGACTTTTTACTCTAAAAGGATTCCTTCAGAGATGTTTTTACAATAAAAGAGTGCTATTAATGGTTTTAAATCCTTCTAATGTTGTCAGGCAATAAAAGAACACAGCGTAAGTGCTGTCTTTTTTGTTATGAGGAATTGGGGAGTAGTAATTTTAATGAATGTGTAGCAATATCTTTAAAAAAAGAAAAAAGTTAAATATTTTTAAAACCGTTGAAAATTATACTTTGATTTGCATGATTTTTTTTTGGAAGTGACTTACATATATCACCATCTTCTACAGTATCTTCTTCTCATTACAGAATACTCTCTATTATTGTGATTTGTAAAATGTTGATAAGTAGTCCCAGGATTAAACGATTTGATTGATTAATACGTGCCAATCCAATAAAGAATCACTGATAAACCGAATACATCACTAATACAATCTTATTCGGAGGATTATAGGATAAATGAAGAATTGTGTGTTCCTCTTCAGTTTTTAAGATAGGTAGTGCTAAATAAGTAGATTTTGACGAAAAATCCATTGTATCCTCATTGCCTTCATTATTTGACTCGCGAACATGTTGCAGATATCAGGTTAGTTGTTACCACTAATTGTTGTAGATTTTGTGTTGAAACAGCAATAATTGCTGACATCGTTAATGCAGTTTTAACAAGTGCATTAAAAAATGTTCACTCTAAGGAGTAAGTGGGGAAGTTAAATAAAATAAGTAATTTTGACGAACTGAGGATTTGTTTCAAAGCTATGACAGACCGACAAATTCGTTCTATTCAGACCAGGTTATTCGTTGTGATGTGTTAGACCACCTAATATTGAATGGCAATCTCAGAATGAATTATTGTGCTTACAGAACAAGAGATCTTTGCATCCATCTCAAATGTAATTGGGAACTTGATATTCTTAACAACATACCCTCTATGGAACACTAGATCATTCAATTTTACTCCATATAATAACATGGTGTAAGTATAGTTGTATATCGTTTTTACTTAATCATATTTTTCAACTAATCATCTATAAAGAAAATTATATATTTATATATTTAACCTATTATATATAATTATATACACATAATTATAAACAGGTTTACACAGGTTTGGAAGTGTTCCGAAATGGGTCAAATCTCGGTGAGCAAGAAAGAAATTCTGGTTTTTGGCATTATGTATAATGCAAAAAAATTACGTTCCTGCAATTGCCTTTGCCATTTACACCTTTTCGCCCGATTGCATCCCTGATAAAGCAGTGACGTTACACTCTAGTAATTAGCAAGTTAATAAGTTTTGCGCTCTCAAAGATTCAGTCGTCAATATTTCAAAAATAAATGAAATTAGAAGACTATTGTAAATTTGTTGAGGATCCCAAAAAAGTACTACTCATAATATACACGGTGGCCCATTTAAGGAAATAACAAGTAACATAACTCTTTGATAATGGATGTCAACTTATGCAAATCAGATTTACCCACAACACCTACTTTTTGTATTATACATCATGCCAAAAGCCAGATTGCTCCAGCAATTTTAGTTCAGGTTAATTAACATATTAACCTGTTAATTAACATTATTAGAAAAATGTATGTATTTATTAGAATTCTTGTTTTAGAGGGTGTCTGAGTATAAACAATGCAGACATCTGGGCAACATTTGGAAGCAATTTTGATCTAAATACTCAAATCAATATAAAGCAGAATACCAGTACTGGAAATTTTGATATTTGCGTTTTTGATCTTCAAATGGCGCAATTTAACTTAACTTTTGATTACATTGCCGATTTCGGAATAGCGAATATTCCAATTTACGGTGATGGATCCTATAGGTAGGTAATTACTCGACGAGTATAATAATGTTGATTATCGCTTTCCATGAATAAATATCCGAAAATGAATATTACTTCTAGTGGGTAAATTGACGTCACTTTTCATCGGAATATTGTAGGATTATCGATTGTCTTAACAGTGTAACAATGTCCACATATGTATCCCTAAAAAAGGTCTCTATTATATACGAATGCTGTGACCATCTAGATAAATAATCAGCCTTAGTGCCTAGGTACAGGTTTGGATCGAATTTCCAAATTCCTAAATAGCAAATATGTAAATGTTCCTTAATCATTCCATTAGTTTAAAATAGCACTTTTCTCTAATTTCAATGAACTGTAAACGACAAAGACAGAAAACGTAATCAAGTATAACACAGCCTCAGACCAAAGTAATTATCAGTTATAAAAATGTCACTTGATGACGTAGTAAATGGCTTCGTAATGAGGTCCTAAATAAGGGGCAGATTAAGACAACACACGCTTGAATACTTATATTTATATGTATATTCAATGGTTATAACCATTTAGAATGGGTAAGTAGGTACTAATCCATAATTTGGCCTCGGCTTATCAATCCCATTTTGATAAAATTTGGGTTGTTGACGTTTCTTGTGAAAGCGGTTAGCATGGTATCGACATATTTTTTTCCGCCTTCTAGATTTACCATACCGATTGTCAACTTTTTTCTTGGACGCCATATTGGATTTTTATACCACTCTACGTGTGGCCATATTTCGGCCACAGTGTGACCGTACACCACCAGAAAATTTGTAATTATTGTTCAATATTAGCTAACTTTTTTTGTCCTGTGGAGCGAGAAAAACTATATTTTACAACAATGTATCATATTTATATTACAAAAAACAAGGCCTATTGCGTTTCTTTACACATGGAAAGTAAAGAAATTCTAGTAGCAGTCATTACAAAAAATATGCTGCATCACTGAATTAAGCACTCTCTCAAACGCACACATACTAAACTTCATTAAAAACTGTTGCTTATTCTGTGACAAGATTGAAGCTCACATACTTATTATGAATTTATTTGATCTGATAAAGCAAACCATGAAATAAAGGGTCCAAAAAAAACTAACAGACAATATCAGAAAATGATTTGAAGCATTACTGTGATTAAATTAGAGCGTTTTTCACCGAAGCTTACCCAACTTTTGAAGCATTTTTAATAAAAAAATTTATCTGATAAACAATTCGTGACTACATGGAGAGATGAAATGACAAAAAATATGAATTGGCATTTTTAAAAAATTATATCTTTCTCATTTTACAACTTTTATTATGATATTTTGGATTTAAATAGTTTCTTTTAAGATGATTAATCAGGAATTCATAGTGAAAAATAAAATTACAAGATTTGAAACTCTGCATATTTAAATTTTTTCCCTTTAGGGGCCATGTAACAGACGTTAACACAACATTTTGTTGGTTACTGTCAGCAGAAGGGGATAAAGTTTTAGACTTTGACATATCAGTTTTATTTCAACACCAACCGGTAAGTTTAATTTTCTATTCGTTAGCTTAAATTAAATTTGAAGAGGCCTAAAGGGCCCATTCAGGAATATATAGCTTTCCATTTTAAAAATCTAAAATAAGAAATCTCGAACTTTTCAATTTTTTTCGCACACCATTGGTTTTTCCATGGGAAATTAAATGTTCTACTTTGTGTATTTGTATAATAGTGGCAAATTTATTTTGTTTAAAAATCTTATTAAAATTTGAAACAGAATATAGCTCCTAGGCAATTTTGTGTAATGTGCTGCTTTATATCTTTAAATGAGTTATTTTCTGACAATATGGTGAATCTCCTGTCCCTACTTTTGGAAAAGGCAGATTGCTATTAATAATTATTAAATCTCTATTCAAAATATATCATGTGGGATAAATAGGTACTTACATAATGTATAGGGTGTTTCAAACTTAACACCTTACGTCTTGTGCAAAGAAATGGAAAAATATTGAAGATTTTATTGTGGGATCTCAAAGAAGCATCAAAGACCAAGGACAAAAATAATTTATTTGTTTTATTTTTCAAAATGGCAGACGTAGTATCATAAGTTTTTCCCATGAATGAGAATTTTCTTAATTAAAACTAATTAGAAAAACTAGCTGTTTTCAAATATTGAACAAAAAGTGTATTCGTGATAAAAGAATTTACTCATGTCATATTTGCCATTTTTAAAATGAAGGAAATCAAATTTTTAACCCTAGAATGAGCCTCAGTAGTCTTTCTTTGAGACCCCGTAATGAAATCTTCAATTTCATTTTCCGTTTCTCCACACAAGACATAAGGCGCCAAGCTTAAAACCCCTGTACATACATCTAATGCTAATAAACAATATTTCATTTGCGCAAATACCGATTAATAATCTATAAGTGTGGTCATTAGTTACTTAGATACGTTACTATATACATTACCTACGTTCATTTTCACTAAACTACGTTTACAAAATATCTGTTCAATTCAGATTATTATACAAATAAACTTTCAAACAACACTTTGCCCTAAATTTACGATAGGTACTCATCTCGAAATCACCTTATAATATAATTAAAATTCTAGGTGTCTCTCACTGGAGTCTTCAATAATGAGGAACTAGATTCAGTCATAGAGGCCTTTCTGACCCAAGTACACC
This sequence comes from Euwallacea similis, assembly GCF_039881205.1. NCBI lineage: Eukaryota > Metazoa > Arthropoda > Insecta > Coleoptera > Curculionidae > Euwallacea > Euwallacea similis. The sequence goes on from NC_089624.1 coordinate 1,262,557, forward strand.
GCTTTTTGGCAATGTGGAACAATTACGAACAAGATTGTTGTCGCAAATGCATTTTGAATCCAATTTTTCTATTTTTGATTAATTACATAACGTATGACACAATCAACAATGAATTTGCATTTCCAGAGGAAGAATGTCAATGTTTAATGGTAAGTGTCAATGACTTGTAATTCTCCAAAATCTCATTCCCACTCAAGTTGAAAGAACCAATTTGAAAACCATAGCAATTCGTCCAAAAATGCCTAAAGGTAAAAACGTAAAATCTAAAAATACATAAACATAAATTCTGAATGTTCATCAATAATATTATATTAAGATTCACAAATTCGCAACATTGACAAGTTCGTTAAGCGTTTGTGTGATTATTTCTCACGTACATATGTATGTATGTATGTATATTAACAGATGTTATTTAATAAAGATACAGGGTGATTCAGATTTAGTTTATAACAGTTATCTCAAAACATTGTAGAAGTAGAAGAATTGTTTGAGCACGAGGGTCGTCAGACGTATAGGCCAAAGATGGTTTAAACATACCGGGTGGCTCAAAACAAGTACATTAGGACTCAACTACTTTATTTTAAACGGAACTCTATCTATACTTTGTTTCATTTTATGGACGTCTCTTACATTCGTTTCATTTAAGGTACCCTATTCCGGTTTTCAACTACTGCTTTTTAATCTTTTCTGAAAATTTGGTTTAAGCTTGTCCCAGTTATATTTATAGATGATCTTCTTAGCGCTGGTGTCTCTATTATCCTACTATTGAAAAAGTAGATTAAGGCGCATTTGTCCCACTAGTTACTGTATTTGGGATTATTACGAGGTGGTGGTCCATCTGCCATGGTTCACCATTGCTATTTCCTACACCGTTATAGTTAGAAGGTCGGTTATATGACACAAAAGTTGCTAAATCGAATGGTAAACTATGTAAGATTCGAAAACAGTGTTACCAAATTTTGGACCAGTATTCTTCCAAATTTTTTTACCTTTTTTTTATCTCCAAATTCAGCACCGTTTTGGAGCATTGCAATATTTTTATAAATTAAAGGCACATTCTCACTCTTGTTTTTTCTTACAACATAAAATTTTACTGAGACACCCGGTCTGGTTTTCGGACGACCCGGTAGTGTGGGATTTCCCTCGAGCACTGTTAAAAAACTCTTTTTGTAAATCAAGCCATTCCTGAAGTCCTGGTCATAAACCTGGGACACCCTGTATATATTTACTAAATTTCGATCTTCCTCAGACACCTTAATGCATATACATATGTATGTATGCTGCTTATCATATGCTGTAAACACAAAGTATAGCAGGAATGTTAACATTTTTATTATAGGGTCTACAAAGCTCTTTTATAGAAGATCTCCTTTTAAATCCACCAATAGGAATGTCAACTTGGGTACAAGAAACAATTGATTTATTTGGCATAAAATAATCATATTTAAGACACTACAATTAGTTATGTAATAACATTATACTGATCTACTAATAAGTGTTAACAATCAAATGTTTAATTGAAACATCAATTTTTCAAGTTATTTTTTCTTTCTGACTAATACATTTTCAATCACACTTTTTTTATTATAAATGAAACCACAACTGAAACGTTACAAATGTACTTTCAGGTCAACTTTAAAACTGGATTCTCTAAAATGCCTCAATTGATTTTATAATTTCATTCACATTCATAACACATTCAGTTGGGTGTTTTGTTTATTATTTAAAGCGGGTCCTACCCATATATGTATACCCTGTATGCCTACTTTTTGTAATGATTATTTTTCTGAAGTAAAGTCTCAAAACTGAATAGGTTTATCATTCGGATATTTTTCTCCTTTTAAATGCTACTTCATCAAATGTCCAACCAGCAGGAAAGAGGATACTGCTAGATGAAAGGTTCAGTATGTTTGAAAACGTATTAAGGAATCATAAACCAACTGGTAGACCTTATTTGATATTTATGACATTTTATGCTTGCGTGCCGAATTCTCTGTAAAATGATTTCAAATATTAAATCCTTCAAAATTACTTTGCAAATTGATACCTCTTAAGACCTACCCTTAAGACCATCAATTTGCGTTGACACCGGCGAACTTTTTCGAATATACCTAGTGTGTGTTTAATAGTGGCACACGACTCCGATTGCAACAGAGCATTCCACGCAGTATAATGTGTTATATTCAATTCACTAGAACATTTTAGCAATTATTTACTGCCACTTTCTGGCGCCAATCTCTAACCCCACCATGTTATTTAAATGTACCATACGGATCAGGGAGATTTATTTTAGGGACACCCTGTAGAATGTTGGGAGTAACCAATGAAGTGCTTGCAGTGTGCGCGCTCACACACAGGTAGGTAACACGATGCTACCCGACAGAATTTCACATTTTGTAGTTTCAATTGCGATCCGGGTGTCGTGGAGTGCTGACCGATTTTCGCTTGAACGAGAAAACACGCGCCGATTTGATTTCTTTCCGATTTGAATAGTTTAAAATTTAACTTAAAAAAAAGTGCAGATATATAGGACTAGGTATAATTTACTTTGTGAGTTCCGCTTGTAGTGACCTTTTCTGACTATTTTTCCTAAAAAAAAAAAAATAGCCACTGACAGTAAGTTTCAATAGGAATTTTTTTTGTGACTCATCACTACGGAACATTTTGCCAAAGGATTACTTTATCTCAATTAACTAAAACTCATCATGTTCAAAATGACTGTTTTACTAAAAGTGCTCGTGGTTTTGGGATTTTGTGGAGTGAAACGCAGTAATGCTATTGAAGATTACTGTTCATTGAACACATTTGAAGATGACGTTGGGGGATTGATGCACTTCACCAAAGAGCCGACCAATGAGGAATTCGCTATCGTCGGCAAATTTAAAGGCCTGCACTGTTGCGCTAAAGGATATAAGAGTATCGAATGGTGAGACAATCATTAACAATAATTCGCTGAATCGTTGAATACCAAATTCAGCCAAAAATAAATATCTGCATACTTTTACTATTATTTAGGTATACAATTCAACTAAATGTTTACATTAACAATTTATTTACCAACCTTCATACAAAGCAATTAGGGTAATTATTTTCGATATCAGGAATTTTTAAACATGTTGGAAACAACTATTTACCCCTATAATCTGTCCATAGATGTTCATACAATTGTTAAATAAACACGACGTAAATATTTTGTTATTGCGATAGATATGTAATAATAGTAATGTAAATTAGCGTTTATCACGTGCGGTAAACCGGAATCAGTTTTTTCGATTTTAGCAGTTTTTCAAATGATTTTCCCTATCCTTATGGCTAGAAGCGCTTGATTACAATATGTGAAGTTTTTTCGACCATTTAGGCAGTTTAATGATATATTGAATTTAACTATGTTTTTTTCATTTTTAATCGGGGAGCAAGGTTACCTCCGAAATAGGGTAACAGTTCATTGGCCCGTAAAATCGTTCTTTGGTCATTTATTGCTGAGCTAGTGGTTTCCTTTGCTTGGCCATTTAATCGGCAACACCTAGATATAACAAAAAAAAATGTTCCCAAGTTTTAATTCTGTCAGTGAGCAATTATTCAACCATTTCATTATTTACCTGTTTTATTGGGAATATTCTTTTCTAAAAGCACACAACGGAGATAAACATGTTTTAAATCTCTACAACAGAAAAAGAATATTGGCATCATTCTTTGGCCCCAAATTGCAAAAAGTGATGCAATTTCTGTTCCAACTATCAAACTGTTTACAAAGTGCCTTCTGCTTCCATAAGGGAAGCTGGGACTACTGTACTCATCTGACTAATCTTCCTTGATTTATTGTAAATTGTGCTCCGACGAATTTGATATTTTTTACAAGTATGACGACATGGCAATAACTTCTTATTGATGATCAGAATAACCTCAAATGGCGCAATAAATAAGTAAGGGCTGTGACGATCCTTAGTCGTCCGAGGGTCCGACCGCTTAAATGAGGAAAAGTCTAGATAATTGTATTAGTAACGTAATGGCAATAAACTAGCGACTTCTGCGGTTCGGGTTTTTAAGACATTCTGAGAAATCCTAGAATGCAGGCTCTCATAGGATTTATGATCAGTGCGTCAGGACTGACCAGAAAAGCACATTTTTGCGTGGGTGTCTGCGGTTAATTTCTGAGCTACGCAGTGCTAAAGTTTTATTTTCAATTCTATACTGTCAAGGCATGTCAAATCAAATTTGATACATGGAATGCGCTCTCATGAAGTGTCACTACAATACGTAGCAGCCGTGACCAAATTCACCAGTGTAGAGTAATAAGTATTGTGTAGTAACAATTCGATAAAAACAAACTAATGCATATTAAAAAACAAGAACAAATAATGATGACGAGATGGGGCATTCAGTTATCAACAAAAAGTTGGCCTTAATATTTTTTCATACTTGTTATCGTTTCCCAGTACTTAATTTCTGTGATTTATTACCTTTCAGATATCAAAAACTGAACATTTTCGAAAATGTTTCTAAGAATTTCGCTAGATAATCCGTCAAATTTAAAATTCCAATATCTCGTCATTATAATGAACCAATTACTGACAAAAAAATCGATGATTCACACTAGTGCAACTGAGTCCTAAATGCTTTGTTTATGTATGTACATCAAACGCAATATCAAAATAATACACACATGAAGTTGTTTCCACACAACAACCTCGAATGCGAAATTATTTAGTTGTTGTCATGGATTTTGATAATTGTAAGAGCATAATTTTGGAGAGTATTTCCCAAGCAAATTCAAGATAAGGAATGCGGGAAACTTACTCTTCTGTTGTGTTTAATAATCCTGCGGGCCGTCAACAATGCAATTACCGGTCTACAGTGCAATTATCGCTATGCAATTATCAGTCTAAGCTGCAGTTACTGCTGTAATTTTTCAATAATTGCATAGCGCAAAAGTCACCCTGCCGTATTCTTCCAGGATATAATTAATAGAATGTTTCTTTTTCATTTAATTAATTTTGTTTTACTCATACACTTCTGCATGTTCTTAGCTCAAGTAAAATGTGATGAAAATGATCTTTGTTTACATAATCGTGAAAACATGTTTTATTTAGCTTCTTTTTGTTGGTATTATTTACCTCCAATATGTACTGAGTGCATGTAAATTGAGATAGTTACCTTTGATGTTCTATAACTCGAGGAATTGGTATTTTACCCCGACTGTATAGTATCTTATCTCGGATTTATCAAAGTTCTAGCTCGGTCTCAAGTTTATGAATTTCATAAAATGGGTATTTTCAGAAATTTCTGTACAAATTTGCAGTAAATAGATTCATTTACATCGAAACAACTATTTAAGAAAATACTTCTATTCATTTTTATAAGCACGATTAATTTAACTTTATGTTAAAAAAACTTTAATCCAATTTAGCACTCGTTTCTTTACTTTAGTGCAAACTTAGGCATATTTAGTGTTAATTGGGTAAAAAGAGCAAAACCCGAAAAAGTCAGTGACAGTTTCTTTGTTGGAGCCTACAGTCGAGACCTAAACAACACTGATCACAAATAACTTCAGATATTGAGTTCCTTGGCTCGGATTATGTTTTTTCTGCAACTCTGTTATGTAATATCGATTTAAATCGAATTTTTAATATCAATAGACACGGTACGTAGAGCTTGCGAATAAAATTTAGTGACCTCGGGAAACCCGGACCATGAATCATTCGATGCGCATCGGTATATCCGAGGGTGTATCCAACAGCTTTTAATAGCTTTTTCAAATATAACAATTATTAACTATAATTGTTGATAAATGCGTTTTTCGCGTAATAATTACTCTCAAGTATGGTCGTGTATGACAGAAATTTACGTTTATGTAATATATTCAGGAAAAATTTTAAGATAGGTATGCAATTCTTTGCCTCATTTAACTGGCCGGCATTCGATGTCATCCACATTAAATGAGCGCTAGACCACACACAAGGCCCCATTTTATATCTTATTCATTTGAGAGTTGGGTTGTTAACGGGTAATTTGACCTAGAGAGTTTTTTTCGTATATTTTCTCCATTAGGAGAATAGATTTTATTCTATTACTCTAGACAACATCACAGTCGTAACGTGAAACCAAGTTTCTTTGATACAACAACCTTTAAGATTTGGTGCAGTTAACACATATTTTTTGACATTCCATACACGTCAGGACAAGGTCCCTATCTTTGAAAACAAATCCCAACAACAAAATACTTCACGGGCCTTTCAAGCCATCAAGATAAAGGGGCCAGCTATTCATAAAATAGACACATCTTCATTTTTCACACAGTAATGTCCTTTACGAGAGTTAAGCCGAGGGATTACCGCAACCGTTCTTGGAATCACCCCGGAATAGCTTCTGCTACCTTCTACCACCTTTTCTGCCCATAATAAAAATAAACCGCCCCCTAGGGTGAGGATTTCTCCTTATAAGCACCGCTTATGATCCCGCCGAGGCGCTCACCACTGAAAAACATGAGATCCATTGAGTAATCAGTTGGATATTCGGGAATTTAAGGGTAATTATTGGTTAGAAGTGCTTGATCAACGATTATACATTGCATATATCCAATGAACTGTTGATCCAGCACTACAGTTCTTATTTCAGACACCTGATGGACGTATTGATTTTTTGACAGTATTAAACCTTCATAACAGTATTTTATTCCACGAGCTTATTAAGGCCATCATCCCCGATGAAGAAGTATCCTGAGGAGATGATACTCATTACATGCGAGTATAATATTGCACTTTCTCCACTGCTGAACATCCGCACTCTCCACAAATTAGCTAAAAATTCCGTTTAAGCAATTCCATTAGAAGAGTTTATTACTGCTTATGTTTTAACGCCACATCCCAACTCATAAATAAATAGGCTACAAGTAAATCAACTTTTCTTGGTTTTCAAAGAACTTTCTCGTCTCCTGGTCTGTACTTCTACGGCTGCACTAATTTAGACATAATTAATTTTCAGCAGAATTTCTAACCGACCTGGTTTTAAGTTACTAAATAATTAACAACAAAATCTATAATATTTTGACTTTAACTATTGTTGGCACGTAATAGCGTTATCACATCGACTTCAAATTCAAGACCTACCTAATCTTAATATGTAAGGCTTGCTAAATACTCTGCCGGCCGTTATGCATATGGAAATTTTATTAGACCTAATCCGGGGCGATATACATATTTGCGAGGGCTTAAGATATTTCGTGTTTATTACTAATGGAGCATGACAGAATACACATTCTATCACGCTTGATAGCATTTGTTACTCTGTAGGTATTACTAAGATTAATAGGGCTTATCATGTACGTACAAGCAGATATATATACATATATACTGCATGATTATAAAGCCGTGCACAAACATATTTATGTATATGTTGATTACTCGACCGATGATCACGTAAATCAGTATATAATGTTTTATGTCCTATTTGATTACAAAGAGCTCTCTATGATGGTGTATTCAGACCATAATTTCACTCTGGTTCTAGAAGAATAAAGCAGGCAACATGATGTGCTTACTGCGGAACTGACAGTGACTGAGCATTGACTAGTCACATAAATGTCTTTTAACAAGTCATTAAGGTATTCCAGAGGTATTTTAGTTTTGCCTTAAAACTTAAATTAGTAGAAAATTAACATGAAATCGAACATAAAAGGTTGTATATGATGAGGTTTTATTCTACTCATTATACAGTTATTATATAACGTCAGTACACGTTACATAAATAACAATTCTTTGTTTCCAACTTGGACCATCAATGATGGGCATCGGCAAGTCAACCGCCTCTGCCATTTATGCCTATCGGGCATTAACTTACTTAATGTTAATTAAAAATCGCCATTATTATTCAGAGGCGACACATTCATGCGAAAATTCTAAACGTGTTGGTGAAGCTATTCTTTAAGGCCGATAATGAATATAAAGTACTTATGGCAGCCGTTCCTGAAATTTTCAAGTTTCTCGTGACAGTTTTATTTAATTATTTATTGAAAGGAAGTTCGTATCAAAGATCTCCATTGAAGGAAGTTCAGTCTGCGATGTAAGAAATTTAATTGGAAAGCTTGTGTCAATGCATAGGCTGTAGAAAGGAGAGAAGCTGGAAACGTAAAAATACTTTATTGCTACAGCTTGACATTATCTCCAGAGATAAAGCTGAAAGTCGCTATTTTTCAAATTCAAGTAATTCACACACAATATGTATTTATTTTATTAATGTAGTTCGCAGTACTGTGGCAATTTTCGCAACTCGCAAAGTCGGGTGGTTGAGAATAGTAGTGTTTCTTAGAAATATGAAAGTAACAAAACTATTCTGGAAGTGTAAACAAGTGAGTAGTGTATGAGTATGCATGTAAATATTTAAGGATTATACATTTTTCTCTTGACTTCTCGTTAATCGTGGTATTTAATAATATAAGCAATTCCAATATTAGTTCTTCGTATCTGGGTCAGTTAAAATTATGTAGCTCTTAGATAATTACGGGTAAAGGTAATCCCTTGCAAAAGGTTGTTTTCTTCTTTTGAGTTACGATCGCAGTTCGGCAATAAATTGAAAGTGAACTATCTCAGTTGACTGTGAAGCTCTCGCGAAAAGTCGAGACAGTTCTGCGGCGCATTTTTTTTGCGCACCATGTGCTACTACCAAAATTGTTAACGCCGATTAATCAAATTAGGCGCATGCGCAGCCACTCTGCTTAGAGCTTGTGCAGGGAAATTTCTCAGGGCTATAGCTCCATTAGAACTTATTTGCGAATGAATATGTTCATAGGAAGTTTTTCCTATTTTGACCTAAGGAAAAACAACCGAAACCTCCATGTCACTCAAACGACTGCAACTAGAACATGTTCGCCACTCTTTTTCTGGCGCATGGAAGCATTAAAGTTTAATTCTCACACATCGACTCCCACGTTCCACCCCGCCTGGTACCATCGTATCATCGTGAAACGAGCGGCCACACCGAAAAACAAAAGAAACGATGTAGACACCCGTTCTACTGGGATGTTATCTTGTCTTCGTCGCCGCCGCAACCGTGGTCAAGTCCATTAATAACATCTCAACCAGTTCAAGTCAACGAAACGTATTCAATGTAACACACTTGATAACACTTTTTTTAATTTAGAATGTAAGCGGATTTCCTCTGTGGGTAGCAAAATGTCTCATTATCTAGCAGTAACAGGTACTGTGTCTTTATTGACTGCCCATCTCGAAGACTATTCTGTCATTCTCTTCCTTTTGTTACTTTGAGCCAATTACCGTATAACATATCGATCCTTTCTCATCCATCCTCTCTTTTCATTCTCTCTCACGTATTTCAAATCATTCATCTCTCCGATAGCTCTACTTCAAACCAGTTAGTCCTGTTAAAGTAACAATTAACGGCCTTTCCATAATTTCATATGAGCAAACATTAACTGTAGATTATGAGGTATCGTATATGGTTACCGTAGTAATTTGCATGTCTCGTAGGAGTTCTGGCCGAGAACAAGTTATTCTCCAAACCGAATGAGAACTTATGAATGGGTTAATGGAACTAGGTTACTTTAATTTGAATAACTAAAGCCAGTAAACTAATTAGCTGGGTGTTTTAGTAGAGGAGAAGGGGTCCGATCTTTGTGTACATGAAGTTGATTGTCGCTGCAACTTGATGCAATAGCAGCTTTTGCTTTGAAAAGTTGTTTAAGTAATGAAAAAAGGTTATTGTCTTAACATTCGTGTTTTTAGCATTGTGTGGGATTTTAAAGTAACCCAAATTCATCTCACGTAATCCAGAATTAATCACATTCTTATCATTAAAACTTAATGTTAACTGCATAAAACACCCACTTGCGCCTTATTATCTTCTTTGCATTTTCAAATTTGAATGTTCCTACATGCGATCTTATTATGTGACACATTTGGAACACCGAATACCAGAACTGATTTAGATTCAGATCAAAAGTTAAGATATCGTAATTTATTATTTTTGTGTGGGTCTGAGTCATGATTTAGCTCCTTTTTAGCATAGTTTGCGGTTCTGCGGAGTAAAACCGTCAGCGTCCTTATGCGTCGGTTCATGTCGTTCAGGGCCTGCTAATCATTGGATAACGCGGATTTAAACAATATCACTCGGGCATAGATTTATTTTTATTCTTAGGTGTTTTTAATTGCTCACTAACGCATGCAAAAAAATTGTTTAAATGCTTCAATCCAAAAATAAAAAGAGTCTCCAGAGGATCTGACGGAGCCACTAATTGATAATGATCGCTAATCAGACGTTTGCCGAGACTGACTGGTTCAGTTATCGCATTCGAATTGGAAGCTCCTCTCTACGACGAAGGTCTTCAAATATTTATCGTTGATAACAATTGCACAACTACAGTTATCATTTCTGCGAATACTAAAAATTAAATGCAAAACAGTAATTAAGTTGATTTCATAAGGCAATTATTAAATTGCGATTAGTAGGTACTTTATTACTCGGCTCAAAACATGTCTGCAGCTCATCTAGGACCGTTAAAGCGAAATGTGTTCAGAATATCTGGCACTTCGTCGTAAAAAAAGTGATACATATGCTCTTATTTGTTTTATTACGCGATACACCATTTCTAAAATTTCGAGAACGAAAGCGTTATTGAAAGATTTTCCACATAAGTTATTTTTGCATGATTATCCGCGTCAGATGACTGGAAGTTATTGGTACCTATTTATTTGTGTTCTTGGTATTGCCAGATTAAACCCGTCTATTAATATCAAAAAGAATAGCAGTAGATCCTGCAAAACTGAAAGAGATGGTTTCCAAGTCGTGTTTGATCAGAGAAATAAACAATAGTCCGAAGGAATCATCGGATATTTCCGGGAAATCATAAGTAACCGAGGACTGGGTTAACCTTATCTTGATCACCGATGTCAACGGTATTCCAATAATTCAAATCTATTATCATCTATATTATTTCCACGTACTTGTAGGTGTTGTCAACTAACTTCCACTTATAGATAAAAAGTCAATAAAATTATTCCCCACACGACAAACATCAACAGCCATCGGCCATTCACACTGCAAACTTTATTTGTATTCAAAAGTGGTTCCTGAGGTTTGGCTAAATGAAACTGGCGAAAATTTATTGGCCTCGGAAATCATTTAACGCTTAGCGATTTGATGGGGCCCTCAATGCTCAATGACTATTTTAGTCGGTGAGTTTTTTAAGTCGCTTTCTGGTGGAAAAAAATCTAAGAGGATTGAGGACGTTCCAAGATTTCAACGGAAAGCTTCTCTCGAATTGGACGATTAAGAAACCAATTGCTGTACGATTTATCAGAAAATCCGCAGTTGATTGCATTCGCGGATGGGAGGTATATATTGAAGGTGTCACTTCTCAACTTAGGTAACCGTCTCGTAAACCATTGATTCAATACCTCGAACGTAGCGATTCCTGAAAATCTGATATTTTGCGGAACGCAAATGACAGATTAATAATTTGCCGAGAAAACCAGAGATAAATAAAGTCGCTCATGCGGTATATTGATGTCTGCTAATACAGAACGGCAAATCGCGGCGAAGATTGGAAACAGCACATAGCCTCGATATGTCTAGACCTCAAACATGTCCTGCACCGCTGGAATTTTGGCCTCGCGGTCTGGAGGCTTGTTATACGATCCTGCACCTGAATTAACCTGAATTTGCTCGGATTATCCCTCAAAATCTCATTCTAAACCAAAATGCATTTCCCATAACTGACAACTCTACCTTTCAATCGTCGTTAAAGTAAAATGCTACCTGTTCTCTGTTGGTATAACCACCTAAACCAATATATTTTAGCCTGATTTAATTTCCACGAACCGTATAGATTTCCTCGACATTCTTCACCCCTGTCTTTTTTATAGGTCATGCAACCACGAACTTTAGCGATATTGAATTATAAGAAACTACTATTCACATAAACGTTCGGTTAATAAGACTGTTATGGACTGATCTAGAAACAACCGTAATGTAAACATTATGAATTATCCATAAAGGGCCCTGAAAAGTAGTTTGAGGACTAAAACAAATTTTCTAAAGAGTGTCGGTACAATACAAGGAACATTATTCTCAATGTCCCTCGAAAGTAAGAGATTAGAACAGGGCTCTATGAAGAAGTGACAAGTTTAGAATGCATGGACACCGCTGTAGTTTTTACCTGAGAGCTTCCTTGGACACTGAAGAATTTTCGCGTCGATGCCTTTATTCGCTTGCCCATGTTTTATCATCAATGAATCCATCACCGACTGATACTATCAAGTTGTCAATTATGTTTACTTGAAGTATATCTATAGAACACATACTATAGTTACTGTTCAACGAAAGTTGCAGCTTAGAGGTAAATTTCAAATAAATATATATTCCCAAAACTCCCCTTAAACTTTATGTTATGAATAGAAAAACAACTTTAATAATAAATCATCGATTCTGCACAAAAATACCCACAAGAATTCTACCTACCCTTGTCACAAATTTCAATAGGGGATAATAAACTCGAAACTACAAGCTTTCTAGGAGTTTGATGGGCTTTTGAATCACTTTTACCTCTCAGTGAAATTGCGAAGATTAAACAAACCTATTGTAAATTTACTGACGTTTTCGCTTAATGTAAATGCCTTAAGGATTCTTTAAAGATTAGATGATTCTACTTGGGAATATTGGAAAAATAAGCAATTTTTGTTTCGAGAACTATGGCTATAAATATTTTTCAAAGGGAAAACCATGAAGCGTTCGCTGCGCTTTGTAGATTTTCGAAAAATTATTTGGAGAGTTTGCTATAAATATTTAAAAAACCAGAGGCAGTAAACACGTTACATCTTGTAAGGAAACTGTAAGTTGTATAATTTATGTGACTTCACAATAACAGCTCTTTTTCCATGTCAATGGATACCATAGCAAATGGTTTGCAAGGGAAACATGGAACTTGGACATGGAGACTACCTGTCAATCATGAAATGATGTGATGATGTTACACTTGGGATATGGCTTTCTCTTAGGAAATTACCACCCTTTCATAACAAGTCAATAAATAGCTAGGCCAACCCAGTACAATAATCAGCTGGAATGGTTTATGCCAATGGACCTAAAGCATTCCATTATCTCGGAAAACCCATATACAATAGAGCAATAGTGGACTGGTTTATTGGACTGTCCTGTCTACCGATCTCCTATAAATGGGCTATCAATCATTTTGACACAAGAAACAACCCCGTCGGCCGATCGGTCTTGTCGAATCTGGCGTATTCGCAGATCGCCGCCCCATGGGAGTGTTGCGCTCTTCTTAACACTGCTCTCCTTTTAAATTTTCGTCCCTGACAGACAAATTTGAATGTTATTTTGACACCCGTAACCAGATGAACAGCTTTCCTCTTTTCTCTAGGAGTACACCGAATTTGTTCTATAGTTATGTAACGTCACTGTCTTTCTCCATGTGTCTGTAATGGATCTCGGAACAGCAAACTCAGGAATAATTCACGAAAAAATTTATAGTACTGTTAAGTAGTACCACCTTAATCAGGTTGACGAAAGAAAGAAAGAACGTTTTTTTTACGAAGTCAGTGCGCGACAATTTGACCAAAAGCGCGAAGTTGAATCTGAGAGAGATCTTGGATCTAAAAGCGAGATTACAAGTTGCAGAGTTCTTAAATATTAAAACTAAAGCCTAACACCCATTGGCGTACTACAGTTAAAAAGGTATTATCGGATAAATTAGTGTCCCTCTTTGCAGAGCTTAACGCTTCGGTAAATAGGCAGATTGATTTATTATCGGAGTATTGCAATTATGCTGATGCGCGGAACTTAATCATACGCAAATTTCAATGTCGACAGGGAAAAGCCGCGAAATTTCCATTACACCAAACAACCCTTATCTAAGGATAACAGACACCAGAATTTAGTTATGTCGACTGTATTACGAAAAATGGTGATGCACATAGACGTAGCATAAGGGCACACTACATGTCTATGGTTTTCGCGCAACGTCCTCTTGGAGTTGGCACTCTTCGTAACAATACTCGTTTCGGTGGTGCTTTTGTTTCATGTGTCAGTTTCAGCGAATGATCTCTTCGTAAGTCTCCTAACAAAAACTGAAAATTTTTCCATGTAAACAATTGCCAATTTCTCTTTATCAAAACAAAGTATATATTCTGTAACTTAGTCGATGGACTCAAATTTACCCCAATTAAATGTCGGTTGCAGTTTTCGAGTTCACGATACACGACCACATAATAGCAGGTTGTCTGATATACTGTAGTCGCAGTCGACGCACGAATTCGAAAAATAATCACCCACTGAAACCGCAAATGATAGAGTAAGAGAAATTGCCTGGAATAACATAGAAAAGGAAGTACATATGGAAATTATTCTTTTTAACTTCGCAAGTGATATTGCAACATTGATGCTCTACTAATTTTTTATTCTTAAATCCATTCACAATACCAAAACCACTATTTATATAATAAGTACCTAACACTTTTTGAACAGTCTCGCTAATGCGGATCATTTGAACTTGCACAAGACAAACGAAAGTAAAACCTTAAATTAAGTCCACAAAAACTGGCCGTTTCATGCAATTGTGGTATAGTGGAGAAAATTTTTAAGAATTCCGTTTGGGATTTTCAATTTTTCCAAATCCACCAGCAGTACAGGTTTTTAATTGGTTTTAAACGACGTTTGTTTCTAAACTTATTTATATAATTTGTGGGCTCCAATCGATCTGAAATGAGTACCAGGAAAATCGATAAAACGAGATGTTAAGTAGTTCTTCGTTTGACTGTTCAACCAGGAGTAGAATAACCCCGTTTTTAAATTGCCAACGCCTGTTTTTTAATTCAAATAAGAGGATGGCGTATTCGAGATCTTTGAAAGTTACCGGTTCTTCTCTGATGTATATACAAACTGCTCACGACCAGAAATATAGAGGATTCTCTCGACAAAAAGTAGTCCAATAGAAATGGCCACTTTACAGTACTACCGCGGAAAAATATTTCTCCTCTTATCTGTCCACACAAGTACCCATAATTGCCGTCTACTATTCCAGTTATTTTAAGAGTTCTCTCTTGGTTATTGTCTTATGTGATACCCGTACTATTAATTGGTTAAACTGCTCAAAAATCGTTACAATAAATAGAGTAATTCGCTATGTGTAATGATCCAAGCCAAAAATATCCTACAACAAAGCCTCTGCAAAATTTGATATTTTTCTCTTTGTGTGACCGGACCGTTATAGTTTTGTCGATTTGTTACCTCGAAACACAAGCTATTTGAATTTGACTGATGATGTGTTCGAGGAATCCGTTGCTTATTGTTAGTAGGAGGGTATAAATTAATAATATCCGCACACATGGTTTAGATTTATACACGTTCATTGCAGCTAATTGTATGGATGTATTATTCGCATAGAACGTTCGTAGGTTTTATCTATGCTTCACTAAAATTGATCCTGCATCGTTAAAGGTTCGAAACGTCAAGCCTTATCTCAAGAGCTACGTAAGGATCCTACTACTTTCTTTATGAACACAGGCCTTATGACTACACCACATTTTTTACACTTCATCGCTTCGCCGGCAATCAAGTTTCTGTAATCATACAAAAACGTCGAAATTTATGATGATATCCAGATCTATGTTCCGACTACCGTGGTATATTTAGATATCTCCAAGGCCTTTGACGGATTCCATCATAAAATTTTATCTCGAAGCTTTAATTTTGGGGAATCCCCTTTTTACATATTATTTTATTAGAAAGAATTGATCTTTCTAAGTCGCACTCGTCAGGTTGTTTCCAGTCTTGGTAACCTGGAAATCTGGTGAATACATTGCTACTTTCGTCACAAGATTATATTCCGGGAGATTTTCCTCTAAAAGGGAAGGCTAATCTTGGTGCTGAAATGTACATATTTTAAACGGAAAATTTTTGAAACTTTGATTCATTTAAAAAATACAAAAATACAATCCATGCAGATATCAACTAGTAATGTGAAGCATGAAATTTAACTAAATAGATTACACTCTGTGTAATCGCCCTTATTTTGGATCACTCCAATATAATGAGGCGAAAGGTTGAGAAATTACCTACTTCTAAAGTCTGTAACTTTTCTCGGAAATAATGAAGAATAAAGAATTAGAGGCGAAAAGAATGGAAGTCAGCTCGAAATAAGGAAAGAATTCCAGAGTTCCGTTCTCTCTCGAAAACTCTTGAATAGTTCTGGGAGAAAGGAAAGGTAGGAAAAGACTATTTCGGGTTATCTTTGGATGTTTTGAGGTGCTTCAGGCTAGTTTTGACTATTTCTGGTTATTTCAGTTAATGCTTGTTAGAAGACACATTTACATGAACAACAAGAACGCCTTAATAGCGTCACTTTCGGACTTTTTAACTAAAATTTTAGAATTTATTTTCTTTAAATTCAACTTTTGCCCATCTTTTTAACTTAAGATGTTCAGGATTCCACTTGAAATTATCCAGTTAATCTGGTTACTACTGCTGGAAAACTAATCTTGACTAATCAGAGTAGAATCAAAATCTTCTGACTTGGTAGGAAGTTCGTCACACATCATGTGAGATTAGTTTTTCATATTTTATTTCTATCAAATTCTACTCATTAATAACAAAATATTTGTCCGCATTGCCTTTGAAATTGGCTAGGTTTATTAGAATTTGTCTATCTTTGAGAAGTGACGAAAATTTTATATTTAGGTTCAAATTCTCAAACTTTAACCGAACTTGTACGTCTGTTGGCAGTCTACGATCAGGAGTATTTCTGACATTAAAATTAGCCTTCGTGCTACACCCAAATTACCACATCTTTCAACCATACGTCATCTTAATATATCTTCATGAAAGATAAATATCAGTAATAAGGCCTGAAACGGCATTATTAAGCTAATTACATACTAATTAGACTTTGAGGCCAGGAAGGATTGAATGATTGTTTCACGTTAAAAATGATATTTAGGGATTTTTTTGCTTAATTATAGATTTTTCCTGCCATACAGCGGGTCCAATATGGGGCTGTCCAGCATGGGGACCTCGTAAACGGCAAAATCATGTTTATCGACATACTCTTGAGACGAAAGAAGACTACGAAGGAGAGTTCAAGCTTTTGCAGCTATCACACCAAATATGTTACTTAAAGTGTTTACGTTATCTTAAAATCGGCAAAAAAAACTTGCCAGGGCCGTATTTAGAAAATATAACGTTGATGACGCTTGTTGAAATTTAATTTCGAAGCTCATCCAGACCTTCTTTGTAGAAAATCTGCATAAATAATTTTCAAAGTTCAACGCTTCTCGGATGTTACAAACGTAGAACACTTGTAAACTAACAGAACTATGTTTTCCATTGAATATAGTACAGAATGCCGCGTCTTCCTTCTAAAAAGGCAATTTCTTCTTAAGGCCGCCATTAGTAGTACACTCGACCTGGTGAGTCTGCGTAATCTATGGCAATCCGTGTTAAATTGCTTATAGCACTTTGAAAACAGTAGATATGGCCAGTGCAATAACACTACTTCCTTGATTCTAATTCAATGAATAATCATAATAATTTGTTCTTCCTTTCGTTGAACGCACAAATTGTAGTTGTTTGTCATTTCTTGGGAAAAATCTTGGCATTGCTCATTTTGTATTGTCCGCATAGGCGCAGACACGCGGGGAATTTCCAAGATATCGGTCCGTTAATCGCGTTCCAGAAAGCAATTTGAGCCAGTTTTCAGGAACGACGGTTAAAGCATAAAAATGGGACGCGTTGAAGGGTTTAGTGATTTAATCCAATAAGCCCAGACTAATGGAGTATAAAAAATCTGAATAGTTGGCTGCCGTACCACCTGCGCAACCTTTGGGCAGAATTTGCTAGAGTCGCATTTGAATAGCTGAGCTCATACTATCATTAACCCGCCGGGGAATCTTCCTAATAAATCCACAAATAAACTGGCGCGTCAGCTTTCTGTTTCGAAACATAATTGAGGAGTTTACGATCATGATTATTCATGACGAATTCGTCGTTGCACTCTGATGAACGTCCTAAATTAAGTTCTCAAACACTCCAAGGCGCAGAAACAAAAGATTATGTTGACAGGCTAATGATGACCCATGGCGGCAAAGGCTTTGACCAGCCCGGGCAAATAAGAGTATTTGAACGGGCAACGAAAAAAACAAACGTAGTTTACGGTTTGCAAATACGACGAGAAAGCAAACAGTGGATTTGTCAACGATACTTTCTTGGAATTTGTGGGTGTATTTAGATGAGTACAAAGAAGAAATTAGTTTTTTTTTTGCAGAAGGCTGAGAGAAACAAATAACGTTGAAAATGAGAAAGTTGTGGTCATACCGACCAGCGAAAGAAATAAAATGATTTGGCAATGCTCTGCATTGCATAGACGACCTTTTTTAGGAACTCACTTTTTTCGACCCAATGACGACTTACTCTTGCAACCCAAGACACCTCCGGCTACTGCCACAAAAGAAGCAACAAAACAAATTAATACGAAAAACACCGACAAAACCTAAATTGCCACTGACCATCACAAATGGTCGGAAACGGGCAAAAGCAAATCTTTTATGTTCCAGACACACATTCCACTCCATTAAAGAACCCAAAAGGACGTATAAAAAATTGGTGTACGATGGCGCTTCTTTTTTAATTCTGAATGGAAAATGGGTACCAGACGGACCGGGTTCGCGATTACCATCAGCTCGTTTTGTTTGTTATGTGGGCACAACCCCACAAAGAATTCAAATTAGCTTTTATACAAGTTCTCACCAGTTCAAGACAGATGAGAGCAAGGGAGCGGTACCACAACATAGAAAGGAGTTTACGAGACTCCAGTTTAATATGCACCTTAAAGGTTTTAGTTTGTTTAATGCGGCTCTTTATTAATTCTATTTGAAGAAATCGAAAATTATTGTAAAAATAATTTTCAAAACCGTTTTATTGTGTGGACGTTATTGCGTTTTAATATGTGGTTCTCCATCATACAAGAACTCGATATAATTTGAACCGGACAATTCCAGGGGTCGGCCCTTGTGGGCCCGCCGACGTCACTGTGTTAAGGTTTGATTGATGATCTGTGTTCTAGGATGTCTCGGGTCAATTAACCGCCAAAGTTTAAATAAAATCTGATCCAAAAGAATTTTAATTCGACATTTATTTTTAGATTTAAAAATATTGAAATCTTTTTACTGAATCTTAAATACTGCCTAATGCATTATGGTGAAATAGCTCTGTGAGAGATTATAAATGGCTGAAATCTGTAAAACCATGATAATTTATTCTTACGTTCCCATACTTGCGATTCTATTTTTCTTCCGTTTTTTTACTGATTTTTCATGTTAAATTTGATGATTGTCAGTGGTGTCCCAATTACCTGCCCCTAACTTTCAAATAAAGGCTCAAAATCCACTAAAATGTAATTTATTTTCATTTTGACAAATTATAATGAAAAAAACTGAAACTGGTGATTGAACGGGTTGCATTTCACAACTAGTAATATAATGATATTAGGTTCCATTATTTTATAACTTTGTTAACAAATAAGACAGTGACAATAGGAGTTACTGTTACTCTACAGACATAAGCTCCAGGGGGAATATGTTCCAATGCATGCCAATTTCTCATGAGATTAATAGAGTCCTGAATGAAAATCATTAGGAAACGTTATTTTGTGTAACTCGTGTCATTTTGCGGGACCTTGCTTCGCTCCTCCAATAGAATCTTGTTACTTACATAAGACATTTCCTAACTAGTTACATAAATAGCAATATATTAGAAAAAGTTCGTGGCATGTTCGAAGCAGGAATCGAATGTCAATGTCTATTATCAGGTCAGTTCAGGTCATTTCAGGTGGGTCTTCCAGTTGAAGTAAAAACATCGCAACGAATGTTTCTATTTATTGGTTTCATCATGTATGTTTGTGTACAAATAACAAGTCTTTCTAATTTTTGGATCTTTGCCTAAAATATCATTTTTCGGAATCTTTTTGCTCCAGACTCGGTAGAAGATACAGGTTCTGCTTTCTGGGGTTCCCCAAAATTCAACTGAATAGGAGACTGTGACGCATCAACGTTAGGAAATGACTGTAGCAATTCTGTGACTGGATGGTTTAATAATGGCATCATTGCAACTCAATCCTGCATCTTATTCACCCATAATGAACACTATCGGATTTGATGTGCATAGTACATATCTATATTTCACACCTCTTTAGCTTCAAAGGTCATCTCTAACTGCCTTTTTAAATCCACCTACACATCTTTGGACGACAAATACCTTAACAAAGGTGGATCTTTGAATATATATACATTACAAATGGAAGGTCAAACCTTTTGGCAACTTAATAAGGCAATGATTAATCTACCTGCTGAAGCAGGGTAACCTGTAATTTCATATTTCTTCTATTACCTGCCAAATTTTTCTGCCGAACCGAGCTATTAGGTTTCATCCTTTGGTTTCTTGCGCCAGACATAAAAAGATGTGAAAAAATGGAATGTTGGGAATTTGGTTTTTGGGCTGTAATGGAATATCGATTTTGCCTTAGGCATAAGAAAATAACCATGTAAACCCTTGTGGCAAATGTTTACAAGACTACAGGAAAATTTTGCCACTCAAAGCTTCTTAAGTGTTAATTGTAAGGAAATTACATAGCTACGTTATTGCTTAAGCAGGACCCTTTCCGATATGCCAAACGCACAACCAAAGTTCCTTTTGATTGTTCTCCCTTTTGGTTTTCATATGGACAAAAATGCACATATATGTAACTGTGGGAAAATATTTTACAAAAGTGCCTTTACGGGCCAGGTCACTACTTCGAGTGTTTACGGACAAGTCTGACTTGGTCATAACTGGTCTGCATGGACAATTAAATCACAAGCAAATCTTTTAGATTTGAAAACGTTTCGGGACCCCAAAGCTTGAGTCAAAGAAAAGAATTGCTATAAAAATAATAAATTGAATGCAAAATGGGGATGAATCATCATCATCATCTGGCTCTTCGAAATCCGTGGGACGATAAATATTCCACGAATCAGGGTTATGACAAGATTAACTGTGAAGCTTATAAATAAAACGACTGTAAAATTTCATTTTAAACGGTTCAAATCGGCGTTTTATGACCGTTTTTAATTGCAGTTTACGTGCACAATGCATTGTTATTCGTGCTGCTAGCTCCAGGGGAGGTGGATACAGATGAAACTTGAAAGGAAATATTTGGTATTGTGTAGACTTGATTAATTACTAAAATGGAAATTTAATCGAATTCGTGGAGAATTCGCTGAAATGAAAATTTAACGCATTTTTTTAGAATTAATGGTTTTTCCATATAGACGGACGGAGAAAAAAATGTTGGAAAGCATTAGAAAGCAGGCGTCTAAGTTTAATAGTCGTAATCAAATTTAGGATTCCCCATGCAATTCAATAACACGTGGGGATGCAGTTAAATCATAAACACATACAACAAACACGGCCTTTCATTGCCTTTTAATAAGAGAACCATATAATCGCAACAATCGATGTATGACGGTGTCTTTACGGGCTTCGCTTTATGGGGCTATTAGCTTTCATTCCAATGACGGCTATATCACAAATTGGGGTTCGGGGAAAAAGTGTACGCTCTGTATAAATAGAAATTTATTGGTGAAAATTATATTTAGCTTAACGATAGCCTGTAAAGTCACGGAAGATTTATTGATACCCCACACTGCGGCACCTGAACCCAGGGGGCTAACTTGATAGTTTCTTTGAGGCGCTTGTTATAAACAGGCATGTGCAAAGTCCGAGAAAAACGTTCATTTAAAATATTTGGTTTGTCGAGTTGTTCAACCATATATCATGCCCCTCTTCCGAAACACTTCTTGTTGATCATTTTTATTAGTAATTTTTCTGTGTCTTCACCTCCTCTCGAAGAGAAGCCTTAAAGTAGAAGATGGATAGACGGAGAGTAGATCGTATATTGGAAAGCGGTAGGCGACTCGAATTTTAAGGATTGTCTCGATTTTGAATGTTTTACACCGGCATCCTAATGAAAACCTGAAGATGGGGGATTTATACCGATTTCCAGAGGTGCAGTAGCCCTGAAGAATGTTGTACAAGAATTTTGAGCAATACATACAGATCGTCTTGAAGGCATAGGCAAGAAGGAATTATCCCTACTGTCAATCACAACGCATAACACACCCTAATATACAGGGTGATCCCTAAAGGCGTTCCGATATTTAAGGAGCTGATTCTCTGGATTGTTCCAGGACGAAAACGTTATATGTATAAATATATGTCCTAAAATGAGTCGTTTCCAAGATACAAATTTTGCAACCATGAAATTCGAAGGGAAAATAACTTCAGTGCTTATTTAATTTTATTTGAACCATAGTAACATGTCATTCAACAGAAATTTCAATAGTTGCACAAATGTTAATAAATCCTAGTGTTAATTAATCCTAATGTTAGTAAATCCTTTAATTTTCATTTTGGCTTTTGCTGTTGACAAATTTCGGATTTAGGGCCATAATTAATTAATGTGTATTTCTGAGAACAAGAAATCTAGAAATATCTTATTTTTCGATCTAGAATATGTTTTTGGGGCCAAATTGGCTAAAGATACTTGACGAGATATCAGAGATATTTTTTTGAAATTCGCACGTGTTCCCCGCAGCCAGCTTCAATACGTCTGACTCTACCCCAATTTCGGTGCTGTAATGCGAAGGAAAAAAACCCAATTTTAAGGTAATTGTATTGACTTAAAACCTGCTTAATACATCTATAGCATGGAAACTAATGAGCCTGAATTGAAATTCATTGCTGGCAAGGACCCTGCTACAAAGTAAATTCTTCGAAATCCGGTACCACGCACACTGCTGCTCATGATTGGCACTTTAGTCGCACAGTTATGAAGTGTATTGTTTAATTTTTTCGTGCCGGCTATAACATGCATCGATGTATGTACACGGAGGATGTTAGAAAACAGCGTGACGATTTCTCATTAAACGGCTACATTACACTTGCAACAGAAGGTGTCGAGTAATGGTTCCGCGAACACCAAATGGTGAAAACAAGATCTCATTTAAACCAGCACTTCGTGGGGAGGCCGCGAGGGAGACGAGAATGCGCTTGATACAGTCGATTAAAAGATGTAATAAACCATTCGATGGGCTGTGATAGATTACAATAGGTATCCTTGGTATTCAATCTGTTACAGGCTTGTCCTCTTAGCAGGATTCTGATAATCGGTAGCAGCGTCCACAGTTGTGCAACTGCACCCCTTCAGAAGCACGTTTGAGTACGAGCCGAGGCCGTTTTTCCTTCCAATCCTAACCAGTTCAAGTCTTTCAAATCCGATCGCTTGTTTTGCCTGCGTTACGTATTCCACAAAAATTTAAGGTCTTTTATTCGCCGACGACAGAGTCATCACTGCTAATGAGGGAGATGATATTCATAAAGCTGAGGCGCTTCAATAAGTGAACGAAGATCTATGCAACAGGAAAGACAATGTTGTGGTCTTTTTGCTTAATGAATGTACAGGTTTTTATTAGCGTCATGTAATAGAACGAGCGAGCGTTACGTAGTGTGACATAACAGGGAAATTTAACCACATGCAGAGAAACAAGCTTCATGCGCTCAACAGAAGCTTCAGTAGCCTCTAGTATTTCCATGGCATAGATATTTAAACACAAAACACGACCGTGTACAATCCTTAGTATATTTATGCAGTACGACTCATCATAATCCACAGTTTACTTTGTAATTATACATTTCGCGGAATCCATTACAATTATGAACGTTGTATGGCATCCTCGAATTAGGCAAGGTTAGTTTATTATAAAACCTATCATTGGACGTTATTCGTAATTCGTTTTAATAGATCGAACGATAATTAAATTACGTACATCACTCTTCAAAGTTTTTTTAAAGTCGTAATTTTTAATTGTGCAACAAGTGAGAAATGCGTAATTTTATGCAACGATCGCGATTCTGGCTGGACTAGATTGCGGGAAAAACGTGGTACGCAAAATATCCTTTCCTGATGAATTTCATACATGATTTGTTTCTGATTCATCGTAAAGCGAAGGAATTCTAAGAAATAATTAAATATTACAACTAGTTGCGAAATGTAAGATTAGATTAAAAGAAACGTTTATATTTATGCCATTACTTAGAAATTTTACAATTTTGTGCAACGAATAGTATTCAGCCGACGAATGAAATGAAGTCCCGCAATCCAACTCGAGTTACACAAAACTCTTATTTCCTAACGAGTTTCAGGTTAAGGATCAGCAGAAACAAATCAAAGGAACACAGCATCTTTAACTCATTTAAATTACGCTTCGTATCTATGGCATTGCAACCACTGTCGTTATTGCACCCATTTCTTAACCGATTTACAAAATTAAGGGCCTGCTTTCATTTCATAACAAGTTAGGCAATGGAACCCCTATCGCCACCGGCTTCGATCAAGTAAACTGTCATTTTATTTATCAAAATTGAAAAAAAACTTATGCCTACATACATATGTACTTTTTTGTTAATTTTATTTTTTTTAATTTCAGGTTTAAAGATGGCCAGCCATATCCTTGGGGTCTAGATCTTTCCACGTTAGTGATATTTCCTGAAAATGCCAACCAAACCATCTTCACCCACCACGTTCAAAGCGGCGATACAGGAGTCTACAGTTGTTTGTTAAGAAACGAGACTGTGATGCAAACGCATACCATCAATCTTAAAGTGTTTGGTAAGTTATTGGTTTTGTTCGCATACCTCGATAAGTAAATAACAAGAACTTAGTTTTTTATACTTAATGTCATATTTACATGCAATCTAAATAGACCTTATCTAAAAAGCAACACCCACAGCTATAATGCCCAACGAAGGTGTGAATCTAGTGAATACCCTGGGATTGTCAAATTTGGTGATCTCTCTGATGTTCCATTGGATTTTAATGCTGAACTTGCGATAATTTTAAATAGCAAAAAAGTCAGTGACGTAGGAGTTTTTTCCACATGAATTTTCCAAAACAATGTTGTACACATTAAGAATAGCTTCTGTACTAAGTCCAATTAATATCCTTCTTTGATACGCCACTGGGTTTTTTATCGAAATCTATAAAATTTATACATTGTAGGAGAAATTTGTATAATGCTAGAAAAATTATGTGAAGTCTGTGGGTGTAACTCCAACAACTCAGATAAAGCTTAAAGTCACTCAATAATGATTACAGACCAAAATGAAATAAATTTTTCTTTAATTTACAAATTTTGTTGCTCCTGGCATGCCTCTAGAATCTGATTGAATTACACATAATTCATTTCTAGTAGAATTTCTAATCAATTAGGCGTTAAATTACTACAAAATAAACGACAGAACGCATATAAGTATAATTTAGATCTATTATATAGAGGGGCGCATTTGCAAAGGCTAATGGAATGCATTTTATGAAACAAATGCTATCGTGCATGAATGATGAACTCGTAATTCACGTTCGACAGCATTTGTTTTTTCACTTAAAAAGCTTTATCAAGATTAAGTCGTATTATGCCTATGACATGTTTTATTCAAATCAGCGAGACCATTAAAAATCGGATTTCGATTGCTTTGAATTCCAATCTATGTGGTTTGTGTATAGTCTATATTTATCTAATGTGATATGTTTAAAGCTAGCTGATCAAAACTATAAATAAAAGTGCGCTACTTTTTTTAACGAAGGATTAGGGATCCGTTCCGTTATCCGAGAATGTTTTCATAACAACTTTGCCAATTGCTTGTTTGAATTAATGGCTAGTTTAAGGCGAATTGGTAATTAGCCATTGATCAAGTTATAGACTGTTAAAAATGTTCTTCCCTGAAAAAAATGTTTACGTTTGAAGATTATTTAAAAGCGTTTATGCGTAAGCTAGATCCGTAACACATTTTTTGTGGACACGGGAAATAATTAAGGAACAAATTTCTGGTGTTGCAGTAAAGAGCTTTTCGTATCCTTACATCGATATACAATCGTAGGTGTCAGATACTCGTGTATTTCAAAAGTTTTTTAGCTCTCGACTAAGTGGGCATTATAACTCATAACGTCAAAAACTAAGCGAAAGATAAATTATATTGTAGATTTCCTGCACAGGCAACGTTCAAATAAGTATCAATCAATGGCAGCCACGCACTCTTTGGTTAATGAAAAGCGGTCATGTGTACCGACTTGAATTGCAAAGCAGGGCCGAACAAAATTATATTTCTTCTTCTAGTTGTCTGTTTGAAAATACTGCTCATAATTAACAAAAAAAAAGTTTTGTCCTTAAAAACCAGAAATGCCATCCATTTCTGCAAATGGGCGCATTCAGAGAACAGCAGCGCTTTATTGCAGAGGTTGCATTTCGTTGTAGCGCTGACTTAGAATGATGAAATGTGTTACTTTGGAATTTTGAGTCTCCAGTTTTTACAAGATAAAAAGAACGACTCTTTGTCAAATCAAATTGTCCGACAAAAAGTAGTCAGCGAATTGAAGTTTCAATTGTTGCAGCGCTCGTTCATTTTAAATTCCCTGAATGCGCTCAGTGTTTCGAAATTTTAAACGATATCTTTATAACATTCTTCCAAATTTAAGGTAAAGTAACTAATAAATACTAATAAAAACTAATAAAGTGTCCCATCTAAAATACATCGCAATCAAACAAATCGGTTAGTAAATTCTTCGGCGATAACAATATATTTTATATGGGAATTTTTAACATCCTTTTCAGCTTGAGTCAAAGGAAAACCTGTGCAAGCGACCGTAAGGCAATTTATGTTCCCTATTCCTCGTAACTACCTACAACGTGTTAATTAACGGTCTAAAAAGGTAGCCTAAACTCTACGTTAACCCAAAATCGTTCTGAAGGGCGTTATAGTTATGTAATATACAGGATGATTCATTAACACTGAGACAACCGAAAGCTGGAGATGTTACACGTCAAAGGGTGATGATTGGAGAAAATATGCCTTATCCGAAAGTTGATAGTTTCGGATATACACAGTGTTGAAAGTTAAAATTTTAATTCATTTTTTTGTCATTATTCTGAAAATATTTAGGTTAGGCCCTTGAAAATTTGTATAGTTATCACTTATTTAATTTTTATGTGTTCTAGAAAATGAAAATACACTTGCTTTTAATTTCTCGTATTATAAAATTTAAACATACTGTTAGTTAAATAGATTTTTCTCGAAAACGTATCAAGATATCAGAATGAAATAAAAATAAATAAATAATGGAAAAATTATTGCTCTTTCAGATGTTGAATCAAATTTCACGTTAGATATACAGGGTAAAAAGTTATCAACTGCAAATTCCGCAAAATTGACCGTAAGTAGCGTCCTCTATTAGCAATGTAGAAATTGCAAAACATATCTCATTCGTCACCTAAAAAAATAATTACAAATTTTCAAGTATCTAACCTAAACTAGATATTTTCAGATTACTGGCAAAAAAATGAATTAAAATTTCAACTTTCGACACTCTGTATATATCAGAAACTAACAACTTTCAGGTAAGACATATTTCTCCAATAGTCACCAGTTGAGGTGTAGTCTCTCCAGCTTTCGGTTGTTCCACTCTTAATGAACCACCCTGTATATGACCAACAATCGACCAAGTTCGGTCCTGTTGGAAATTATTTAGTAAGTTTCATTGTATGAAAATGAAATTGAGCTTTAACCTACGCACGTTCTTACAAAGGTGATATCGGCTATTGCACAAGCAATTCTGAAGTGTCAGCTGCGAAAAAGATCAAGAACCCCACTGTCGACGTCCGCCTCTGGCAACCGCCGGTCCTGCAAAGGGCCGATTTGACCGGAAATGCGTGGGAAGTGCGGTTTGGTTGGAATATTCGATTTCGTCTACATTACCTGTGTGTGTTGCAAATATAATACCTACTTGTGCTGTAGTGTGTGTATCACATGTTTCACTTAACTGATTCTTTCATGGGATTAAAACGCGAGACTTTTAAGGACCCCTTCAGAAGGGCTACTTAGATGGAGTTATGAAGGGTTCCAGCAAATTCCGAACGTCAGCCACATAGAGAGAAAACATACTAACGTGACTTTACAGATGCTTGCCAATCACCGAAATCCCCTTTAACCATCGTTAAAGGCATTTCGAGTGAAGCAGAACATAAATTATTGTAATGTGATCGACTGTAACGGTTTCGAATCCATTCGATTCAACTACAGGCGATCACAGACAAAAGGAAAAAATCGTTAAAAAATTATTCCTATTCGGTTCTGAACTATAGGTAAAACTTGCATCAGAATCCTCTACCTTGTCGTCCTGAAGCCCAAAGAGCACCAGAATTTTTCTTGATACATCGAATTAATGGAATTTCATTTGTCCCTTGAGGATGTTTGAGACATACATATGAAAACACATTTGTGGCTTTAACTTTCAATTCTTTAGCCCTAGTCCTAGCCCTGGCCAGATCTCTCTAGAGATCGCCCACTAGAGAATTCTCATCTGAGATTTTCTTCTACCATAAATTATTAGATTTACGTATCCAATCTGTCTAGACCAAAAAGGAATAAACAGCCATATTAGTTTTCACTCATCGTAAACGCTTAGACTCAATAAAGAACGGATGATTAGATAAATAAACAGAATATGAAATGGAAGATATAAGTATCATATAGTATAAAGGAGTGAGTGATTGGTTAGTTATTTTTCGATCGTTCTAAGCTACGCTTCTAATAAGGAATATAAGAATCATTTCTGCTTGCAGTAAACTACATCGTGTTTTATTTTAATGTCCAAACCCATGCTTCAATATAAATCACATCATATTTCTCTCCTGAATTAATAAACCTGCACAAGGTGGGTAAAGGTCTTCGTAAAGGAGCTCGTAGATGGTTCCGCCCCAAATGCCCCCCTTCGAAAAATCAGTTGACCCCTTTTAGAGTGTCTAAAATCATTAGAAAAATGGAGATATGAGTCCAATGATACTTAATTTATGTACGTTGAATACTGTTATCTTCGTTTAACGTTAATGAAAACGTTTTAATACATGGTGGTTTATAATTCACTGTCAATATACAGATAGCTATTAATATTAGGTACTGGCCGGCGAAATCTCCCCAGATAATGCAGCTGTCTTTAGTTATGCATAGTATAATACCACATTTATCTTTCGACTTTGTTTCTGCATTGTTTTAACACACACAGCAAAAAGAAAATAGGAAAAACCGCATTACACCGTAAAGCGATTGCATACATTTCCATACAAAGAACAGCTAATTTGGAGGAACAAGGATCAGCAATAAGCTGCTCAATAGCACCGCCTGTATTTGGTGCGTCACAATATGTTTAATTACAACTCAGTTCGCGGAAGCTGTATCAACTATTGCTATCTTAGTTTAAATACAGAGGTTTTTTCACGAACTGCTTGGAGAACACCTGGTGCTAATTGAGTGGTAAGATATAACGGAATTCTCTGGAAATGTACACAGGGTGGGACACTTTTAAAGGGAATGCCCGATTTTTAGCCGAGATAAAATGTGAAAAATCCACAAAACTTATTTGAATCAGATCGATTCGAATGGTTCAGCGTACGGTGCCTGCGAGGTACTGCAGAGCTTGGGCGCCATTTGAAGTACACCTTGTAGATGTAAGGCGGGGATAAAGCAAGTAAAATCGCAAATTGGACTTTGGCAAGCTGCTCCGTTTCCTGGTTGCTCCGTTGATTGTCTTGTGAACTAAGTTGATGAAAAAACGTACCCATTTTTTGAAAAACCGATGTTTGTTTCACCCGCCTATCCCATTTTGTACTCACCAATTTTTTGTGCAGATTAGTTTATTTCAAGAGGTGTCTGCTAAAATTAACCCTTTGCACCCGAGGCCTTTTTCGCTCGAGAGAATGCTAAGCTCAGACTATTGCTAAAGATAGAAGCATGGTGAAATATCGCCCCTCGCCGGAATTCTCGACGTTGACCTCGTCATCCGACGATAGTAAATCGAAGCAACATATGAGGGCAAACAAACTAAAATTGTCCACTAAGCATCGCACCGCACCCCTCACATCGTACCTCGCCCCTTGCATCGTACCTCACTCCTCACATCGTACCGCACCCCTGACATCGCCGTAAAATGACGAACAAAATATTTTGTTTTTGCCGCGGCGAGGTGCTTCAATCTTGCTCTGTGATTGGTTCTCTCAACCCCCCACTCTCCCTATGCGGCAAGAGTGCACGTTGCGTTTAATCAACAGTACTCAATATGTTCGGTACGATGGAAGGACCGACAAACAATGACTAACAAATATTATATTTAGCACTGTAGAAATTTCATTTTATATCTATTTTAGTTCCAGTGTAATGTACCCGTATGCTACGCCCATGTGCATCATCATACAACAAAATAAACTGCATCTTTCTTCCCACCTGAGGGCTACTACTTATTTTTCTTCCACGCTGATGGGCTGCTCATGCAAGTTGGCATATTGTTCTTCGATTCTGGGTGTGATAAGCTGCAAGATGTAATCAAACGTAGACTGGGTAATTCTTAAGTATTCATAATATCGATGAGGATATTCTCTAAGTTGCTGATGTAAATGAAAGAATTCACCAAGTCTAACACGCTGTTGATTTACTGGATGCATATTCCACCTTCGATCCCCCTTTGCCGCCAATAGCCACCATATCACAGTATTTGGCGAGTCACTATCACTATTTGAATCAGACATTTTTTCTACTTCTTTGTTCGTAAGAAGCTAGACAAATAAACTGTTATAAAAGGCGATACAAACTTCTTCACTATGTTCAATCAGCGATGATGTTCAATTCCTGGCGAGGGGCGAGGTTTTACTATGTTTCTATCCATAAGGTGGATGTTTCTATTTCTTCTAAGACTACAGGCCGAACCTGGTCCAGGAAGAAAGATATCTTATTGCGTATATGAAACAAACATATCCAGATGGAGGATGAACGACGCCGGCACGTCAAAGCGCCGTACCAGCACCGGTCGAGTGCAAAGGGTTAATAAAATTCAATAAAAACTAACATTGAAATTGAAAATGTTTATCCATAAATGGGTCCACCACCCCTTTCTAATCCACATATCGAACTCCATCTCCCTTGAAATTTCAAAAATTATTAAAATTGACGAAGAATGATTTTTTCAGAGCAACGAATTTTTTTAGTACTGAAACTGCAGTATTTTGAATCATATATCGATCAGACAGGTCTTAAGTCTTTTTTTTGAGATTGGAGATCATAAAGCAGGAGTTATGGGTTAGCATTACTAAATGCCCACACTACACTACTCGCATTTCAGATTCGATATATGAATTAAACAATCTACTGACGTGTTCATTGAACAGGAAACATGACTCCGCCCTTAACAGTGCAATGAACAATACATATGGTAATAGACCATAAGTTAAACCCTGCACTGGGCTATGTAGGTAGGTGTAAATTGTCTACCTCCGCAACGAGGTCCATTAAAACGCATTAAATTGTATCATTTGTAAATGTATGCAAATCATTGCTTTAGTTTCAATACCGAGTGTTCATTATGCACCTGCTTTTTCACATTTAAATGCTTTCGAATGTTTAACAAGGACCCGTACTCTAACAACAATGGTACGTGATGATACGACTTGCATGAAGAAACACCTAGATCACTCATTTAACTCCTTTTGTTTAGGACCCCCTTTCTCGGACATAATACAAATATAAGCGATACCATTAACGTCGGGGACGTCTATTCTACTTCAGCGATATAACCTAAGTGACAAATTAAGTCTAATTGCTAACTACCAAATAAACATTATAAGGTATACAAAGAACGTTAATGAATCTTGCAACAAAGACGTCGTCAAAACAAAAAACTTACTACCTGACCATGAAGTCAGGAGGTCTTAGATCAGTCGTGCCGCGAGGCAATGGACATCATCCAAGAACTATATTCTTCGCTCAGGGCATTGTGCTTATGTCATATGGGTAATATGATCAGCTTTCTGTAATAAGGCTTGTTGAAACGCGATTTGGATGGTTTTTTTGCTCATTTTTTTCTTTTTTGATTGCACATAACAGTCTTATTTTGTTTCAGATAAATTGCCGGACGATCCCAAAATAACGTATGTGTCAGAAGATAAAGAAGTTTATGCTGGGGACACAACGCGTCTCTTATGTGAAGCCTTTGGAGGTAAACTACTCAGTAATGATAGACTTTTTTGAATTTATACGTTTATGATTGTAAGCTTGAGGAATGTTATCGGACAGAGGTCAACTAAACCAAAGGGTAACGTCACTCAAGTTTAACCGAACGATGACGCGTTAGCTAACTATGTATTTACGATTCTCTTAATGCAGGCAGAGTGAATCTTCCTGATGCCCACAGCGAAGTTATCTGGTTGAAGGAATTAACCAACGGATCAACCATAGAAGTTCCCGCAGAAGTTCAAAAGACAATATCGAGGTAATTATAAAAACCAGCCCTAGAGTAGTTAATATAATGATCATTTTACTTGCACATTCTTAAAGATGAATTTGCTGAATCGGAGAGCAGCATTTGGGTTTTTTCGGTCATGCATGTGTTCAACAGATTAAACCTACTCGCCTTAAAACAAAGAGCATGGATGACCAGCAGTATTTCCCAGTATTTTCGTATGAAACACAACCGGTAGTGGATAATTTTGAAACCGCGGCTAGTAACACAACTTAAATGATCTATTAAAAATCTGCATGTTCCTGATATCGAGTTCAATTTATCTATACGACTTTCACTTAGTTGTCGTTTGAGGTCGGGAGTATAGATACCTATCTTATAATATGCAAAACAGCTATTACACATGCTTAAAAAATAATAATTCAAGGGTGAGCTGCTCTGGCTAGGGGAAAGTGTGTTTGGTGAGCCACTCCTAAAAGTTCGCAAACTAACTGGGGTCATCCGATGTAGGCACCATTTTTTGTTTGCTCAGTTTTCTGAACTCCCCAACTATCCTTCAGAATCAACAAACACGAGATCGGTGATAGCCATGGCCATCTGTTCATGCAGAAATTTTTATCGATATTTCCTTCGCCTTGTTGAATATTTGTGTGAATGAAATCATAATTTTAATTTTGAACTTCCTTGATTGTAGCGACCGAGTGGTTAAACTGCAAATTGAGAAGATTTATTAAGTCTCAAGTCTTTGACTAATTTTTTTCGTCGCGAGGAAAATCTTCAAAATAAACCTGGCTTGAAGTTCTGGAGGCCAGGTAGCGTGGGATTCGCCGAATCGCCTACTCATAAAAACCTCGGGATGGAGGAATTTTCCCTCACTTCGCACCTCTCAGTGAGGGATATATCATCAAGGTCGGAGAAGACTGCGAGTAGCTACTATCATTCTGCTAGTTGATTCCGCGCTCTCCTCAACTGCTATATTGTAAACCATCTACTGTCTCTTTGAGTTAATTCAGTCCTATTGTATTTCTTTTTGCTCTTCATGTAGTCGAGAGGGCCTTCGTGATGATTTCGCACCTCCTCATGCTCAAATTGTACCCTTTCTAGAAGTAGTAACGCCACTCTTCCTCCTTTCAATCCTTTTGTCTATGCCCTTCTGATCCCGTATCGTGTTGCTACCAATCCATTATTATTATTTATTATTATTATTATTATTATTACCAATTACATCAAATCCGACAGAGATTTTTGCATTTTTCTTCGGCTATAGAAATTGTTTCTGCATGTCTGCATTTCCTCCTGAGATCCTTCTTTTGGCATCGTGGCATCCATACGTGTATGATCGTCCTTAGGTGTTTAGTCCCTTCGTCTTTTCGTCCTGACCTCCTACGGCCTTTCTTGTCGTGCTTGCCCCCCAAGTGCTGGTTTTTGATAATGCAGTAGATCTTTCTTTCAGCAGCCCCGTGTCCAGGCAGTCCCCGGTTTTACCCACTGAGCATCCATCCTTCTGCCTTCCGAGTTTGTTATCTCTCTCTTGTTCTTCTGAGATTGGTTACTCGGACTCAGGAAAGGAGGCATTCAGAGGTCATCACGTGGAGGTGCGGGCAAGTCTTTGGCCCCCTCTTTAACTGATTTGATGGGACCCAATATGTATAAACACTAGTATCTTCGTGTCTCGAGTTTTCTTCCAATCGTCTAGTTGGGATAGGATGACCTGCTTCTACCTTGTTTCCTGACACCTTACTGTCACCTTTCTGGGGAATTTAACTTTTTTTGAGATATTAAATGATAAGTTAGCAAAGCACTCTGGTAGAGTTATCAGAAGAAGAAAAAGAATTTCCTGATTTCGCCGTTTTATCTGGAAATGGTCGCCATGGAAATAGGCTATTAACAGATACACAGGATAAGCGAGGATTTTAAACAGTCCAATCTCTGAACTAATGGGAACTGAAATAAACGAAACCAGGCAGCACGAAACAAAGTGCGTAACATATTATTGCCATTATCAAAAGAGCTGGAACTTGTCCGATAATAATTATCTCCATCATCAAAGGCATTAAAACAACGGGAAAAAAGTCAAGAGAAGACGAGTTTACCGTCGCTCGTTCTCACGAAATGGTGCCAAAAACGTAAACATTTTGGTTAAAACAAAACGGTAAGCTCTAACGCACACCGTAAAACGTAGGTAGGTGCGATGCGTTAAAAGTCGTACAAATCATGGTATCGAAAACGATATCTCAAGCCCAATATGGTCAATAAAAAATGCGTCATTACCTAACCCTCCAAAGATCGCATGGTGCACTCTCGGTGGATTTATCTCATAGTTCGGTACCTACCACCGACCGCGACTTGTTCCTGATTTTGTCCCCGCGGTACCCGCGACAGTAAAGAGCCGCTGACCCGTCTGGTTCCAATTACGGGTAATTATCAAGTTTTTTGCGGTGCTAATCGAGAGAACCCACTAGCAGGTACATATCGAAAAAATTCCCATGCCGCCCGGATGCCGATGTAAACGTCGGATAAATTTGCTGCTGCTGATGCATTTGCTAATTGCTTTGAATCGAAACGGCCGCCAAGTCTCAGCAATTGTTCGAAATATTTTTACTTTTTCAATCGTTAAAAAAATATTTCTTACGATGTGTCCGAAGGGCGCATGAAAACAATCGATGAAAGTACTAAGAAAGCAACAGTTAAAACTAAACCTGCATGGAATATACCTCAGGTTGTAGCTTGACGAATACGATTCCATCCGAAACGAGTTTAATGTGGCGGAAACTTGGCGGAAATAATGCCAGACATAGTGCAAAATCACGAACCTCCATTTGGGTTTCTCCTTTATATTGTTCTTTTTTTGCATTCTGATGGTCCTTTGTTCTAATTTGAATGCAACTTGCCGGCGACGAAATTTATGTAGAGATGAAAGCTGCAACTTGCAGTTGCGTTACTTGTTTCAGTCACCGTTGCCATCTCAGTCCATAATTAGGGTTGATAAATACTGTTTAATTACTTAATAATAATCGGGCATTTTAAACATATTGTCAACGATGAGTACAAGTACCAATCTTCCAACTTCCTTTTGGATGAGTTTTAAGTATTTTTTTGTTCTCAGGGAAGAGGGACAAACATTCGGAACATATCTAATATTCAACGAAACAAAGTTAGATGATTATGCTACCTACATCTGCGTTATTAGCAAGCCTGGCAATACAATAAATAAAAGCGTTACAATAAAGGAAAAAGGTAGGTAAAATTTTAGTGTAATCTTTCATTTTTGCGGCTTAATGAATCATTAAGAATTTACGACATTTTTGTGATATATTCATGAGGCAATTCACGTGGAATAGTGAAAGAGTTTGCGAATATGCCAAGGTTCACGTGCCAACCTAACTTTCATCAACTGCCAAACTAACCTTCATCAAGTGTCAAACTAACTTTCATAAAGTGTCAAGCTAATTTCCATCAAGTGTCAAACTAACCTTTATCAAGTGTCAAAGTAACTTTCATCAAGTGTCAAACTAACTTGCAATCCGTATCGGGCGGTTGCGCATGCATAAAACCCCATTTGCACTTATCTACAGACTCCAGAATTTTAGAGTAAATGCAGTCAGAAACGTGTGTTACTCAGATATCTTCGTCTTTAGTACTAGCACGCGCACTTGTGATTATACGTTTCGAATCGCTTTAATGGAATTTTTAATTATTATTTCGGGCACTTGCGATAAAGAAAAGTCGCAGTAGATCCCAATTTACAATTTTGGATTCATACGAGTATAATCGCAGGTCCGAGCCAGCCCTGAAGCCGGCTGCACATCGATAACGAATTCCTGAATTTATTTGTGGATATACAACGATTTCATGAAGAAATTGTTAGTGCAATGCCATCTTTGCTAATCTACGACTCAGTCCTATGTTTCATTTTATGTTTAAAATAAACATTATTTTCTAGTCCGTGTCCAAGATTACATCAACCGGAACCCATTCCCTCTTAAAGAAGTTCTAATATTCTCTATCGTGGCCATCATACTATTGGCCACAGGTCTGGTCGTAATCAAGCAATACGGACTCAGGGGCCTAGTGATGCTCAAAGACAGATTCGGCACTGTGGAAGAAAACGATGGAAAAAGAAACGATGTACTTATAGCCTACGCACCCAAAGACAGCGAACTGGTTCTTGGAGTCATGGTTCCTAACTTGGAAGGAAGAGGGTACAATTGCGTTGCCAAAGAGTTGTCTCCAGATATAACAAATTGTAAGTCCTCAAGTGCACAAGTGAAGCAAATTTAGATATCGTTCCAACATGCTCTAAGTCAATTTTTTCGTTTCTTCCAGGGTCAACCACACTTTCGCAGCAAGCCCCATCCTCTCGTCGCCTAATCACGATACTCTCCCCAGGATCACTTAAAAACTCCTGGATCTCAACTAATCTCTACCAAGCTCTGAAACAGCTCCAAAGCATCGAGACTCCAAGACTGATATGCGTTTCGTTGAAGGATCTGCCCTTCTCTGAAAACGAAGCCAAGAACGGAGCCGGTGAAACTCTTGCTTCGGTCGCTAGATCAATGAATGTTATCACCTGGGAAAGGTCTAATGATTCTAGGTTTTGGTTGAACCTTTGTAGGGAATTGCCGGCGAAGCGGGGCACCTCGAGTGCTATGGAGATGACGCATCAATCGAGACCGAGACTGACTTCTGAGAGAAGTGTTGATAATCTTATGGTTGTATAATGTGATGAAGTGGTATGTTGAAACCCAGAAATGTTTCTTTTCCTCTGAACCGAGTTACTTAGTGACATGAAGTGGTATGCTGGTTTAGTGCACCCCAGCAGGCTGTATTCTTTTTAATTGATAACCCTTTTACTGCGCAGTATTGGTTTTAGTTATTTACTATTATTAGAGACTGGTATCGTTTAATTAATAACATTGTTCTGCGAAGTCTGTGTTTTTGTCATATAAATATATACTTAAAAGGTTGCAAGTAGATCGTTAATAACACTAATTTAACGTAAATTTTATATATAATTTATTTTAGGCATTTAAATTATTTATTTTTTTTGTATGTCTCCTTGAGAAAATATTTAATTTTTCACGTCGATCTATCATTCTGCATACAACTATAAATAACAGTCGCTGTTGTTTTTAGTTAGAGAACTCATGCTTATTCCATACACATGATTTTAGATAAATGGGTAGGTGGTTAATGTGATGGAGCAACGCCGAGGTACTAGAAACCTTCATGTAGTAAAATACATGCTTTTGTAATATTAAATTTTATCAGTCGTAGAGTATATTAATGCCCATGATACAAATGGTAAAAGGTGTGATATATCAGGTCTGTTCCAAAACAGGTAAATCAGATCCAAGTCGTCAGAAACATGGATCAAGACCCTTTGCACATATTTCTGACTATGCCCGACTATTTGGACTTGATTTCCAAGCCTGTTAGAATGAAGTCATGGTCATCTCAGTATCTTAGGCTTTACGCAGGGTGGGATTCATGGACTCGCGTAAATGGGTGACCCAGGCGTAACATGAGCAATTGGCCGGTAACTTTTCGTTCTTCAACGCGTCCTCGGGCGAGTTTCGACACACAAAATTTGATATTTTTCAAACTTCTAAGAGCCACTCCGACAGCTAAATGACTTGAGTACTTTCCTTCACCGCAGACAAGGGCCTGTTTGAAGGATCTCCTCAGTCTGCCCCTCGGATTATCCTTAAGCCCAGCGGCCAAGCCTAAACGTGGTTAAATTCCAAAGATTTACAAGCAAAATTCTTTTTTATTTAGGCCGCGTTTCAGCAGTGCGCCAGCTTTTGTAAAAGTTAGGAAAACCTTTTTTCCCTGTCGCAAGTCGTTTGGCTATTAAAAACCCTTAAAATTCATATTTAAGGTGTGCCGCGCACTTATACCTCCCGAGAACTTAACTCCAGAACCGATTAGACTTGATACCCTCCGAAGAAGGTCGTGTTCCCACGTGCTTTTCGGCCGCTCAAACAATCAAAAGCTTTTATGAGGTTCCTGGCACTTGCAAATTGGCGCTCATACCTCCTAAAGAGCCAACTCGAGATTTCACACTTGCTACCTCTATGTCGAAAAAAGGTACTTTGGTTGGAGGTAGGTGTGGTGTACGCTTCACAAAAAGTTGGCCCAATAACATTGAAAGTGTTCCACTAAATCAAGCATTATTTTGGCCAACTAAAATGTGCAATATAAGTACCTGCACCTATGATAGACCGAAAACCGTACGTCCATACGATCGATTAACAAAAATTTATGGACGAATTACTCCTCCCTGGGCCGTCCTGTGTGGTCCACCTGTTTGAATCAAAACAGTAATGTCCACATGCGCAATTTATATCCAATGTCTTCGTGTCATGTATAATTAATTCTCGTACTTATATATAAGTAGTAATGTATTTGCATGCCTTCCATTCCTATGTTAAGATTCATGACGTTTTCATTCACAAGTTGCATATTAAAGTTTAAGAATGTGATTTGCCAGAGATTTAGTTAATTCAACTCACATGGGTATATCCATCAAGAACAGACCTACACAGGTAATCTCCCATTTAATTTAATTATCCAATGAACGCTGATCGGAACGGCCCGAGAGTCGTTCCAGCTAGGAACGAGGGAAAAACCGTTCCGGCCAGGAACGGGAGGAAAACCGTTCCGGCAGGGACGCAACGCAATCACTCGAAATTATTTTGCGTTTTGTATCATCAGTCCCTTCTTTTATAGATGAAGATTTTTAAACGACGATTCCTATCAACGTTTTAAATAATTTTCTGTCCATACTGATAGGTTTGTGTTGGATATAATGTGTGAATTCTTCATTATACAGTCAAGTTTTCATCACTGTATCCTTAATATAAACCTTCGTTTGAATTCTGTTACTGTAAGATGTTATACATATATAGGCATACTAAATATGTATCTACATGTGATTTAATGTTATTATGTATTTTTTTCGGTATAGCTGCATAGAAACTGCATATTTTTAATAACGATCATTAATAAATCTGTATTTTGTACAACTAGTGTATTATTTCATGTTCCCATATGGGTAATATTTTACCGTTGCCGAAATATTGCACAGTTACCGGTTCAAAATGATTAAATCTGCAAGGCATTAAATGGCTAAGTAACGCTAAATATGATTTTATAAAATTCGAATGGTAGTTATC
This sequence comes from Euwallacea similis, assembly GCF_039881205.1. Classification (NCBI taxonomy): domain Eukaryota; kingdom Metazoa; phylum Arthropoda; class Insecta; order Coleoptera; family Curculionidae; genus Euwallacea; species Euwallacea similis. The sequence goes on from NC_089624.1 coordinate 1,302,124, forward strand.
TTGAATCTGAAAAGCTGGATTAATAATTATACAGGGTGATTCAAAACTCAATACAAAGAATTTAGGAAGCATTTTTTTGACGTCAAAATAAAGCTTTTTTGTCTAAAAGTGGACCCGCAAAAGCTTAATCTTCAATATACAGTGTGTTAGAGTATTGTCATTTTCGGTCAGCATACAGGATGTTTTAAGTTAAGTGCGCACCACGGGCAACATTTTTATTATTAAAGATGGAAAGAAAAACGATTACGTTTTTTACTTATTTCATTGCGTTTTCCATTGAGGGCATCAAAATAATGCAAATGCATCCATAACTTCATATTACCCTTGAATTAACAAATAACAGAGATATACAAAGTGTCCGTGGGGATCTTGGCAATTATAAAAAAATATGAGGTTGATTAAATTAGGCGATGTTGTGCAATTTTCAATTACACAATATGTCTTTTTAAAATTTGAAAAATTCCGATAACTTTCGGAGATATTTTTAAAAAAATTAAATTTTGAAAAAACGCTTTTATTTTTTCCTCAGCTTAATCAGCGAAATAACTAAAAATGATTAACACTTTAGCTCTGCAACTTTTCCTCTTCAACTATGTGGCAATGTCTTATTTGACATTTCACGTTTCGATTTTCAACAACCATCATCAAATTTGTTCTCCCTTGTGAGTGCCATATTGAATTTTTTTTTTCCTCGAGATTTCTATTTTTTGCTTTCAACAAAAAAGAAACTCTATCCATCAAGGGCGTGTTCGATAACTTCGGATGTTGGGGTTTTGGAACCTGGGTTAGGGTCATATCAGGAGAGAAGTTGTAACCTGTCAGTGGTACTACTTTGAAAAATCAGAAGTCAAAATTTTGAATGCAGCTGGGGTGTTCTCTATTCAGTTTAATCATTAATTTTTTTAATTAAAAATCTATATTCAGACAAAATGTACCTGTATTGGTTGTCGAAATTAGTTTTAAAAAGTTAGACTAAGTTATTTGTAGCTATATTTTATTAATCAAACTCCTTATCACTTTTTCCACCTTAAGGTGCACGCAAAAGCCCAAGACCCGACCTTTACGAACTTAAAGGTATGCAGATCTACCCTTTGAACAATGGTACTGTTAGTAAAGCGGAAACAACCTAAACACTCAAGGGTATTTAACAAACCCCAGGATGTGCCATGTGCTATTGAATGGCAGCGGACCTATTTCTTACTCCAAATTTCAAACAATTGTAAAATAATTGCACAATCATTACTTTTGCTGAGTGAGGCCGTTGTTTGAAATTTGTCAAGACCTATATTTCTTCATTGGCCCATTTTATCGAATAAAAATTTCATTATCACTTACATGCTCCTGTAAAATAAGGCTCCAGTCTTATTCTATGTGTGTCATAAGTTCTGGCTGGTCTGGTAAAAAACAAAAAAAAAAGTTTGAAATATTTTGTGAATATTCGTAAAATATTTATTATGTCGTGAAAATATATTTTATGAAAAAAAATTAATGCTAAGTGGGTGGCATTTTATTGAGTTGGTTGCGACTGGTTTTGCACACTCGTACTCGGTGTATAATTTCTGAACTCCACCGAGTTCCTGAAAGTTCCTGAACTATTTCCAAAAAATGTGAAGTTTGGCATACAAGAGGAAAGTGTGGTTATGTTTTTTTATAATTTGTATTTTTTTTCTTCAAAAATATTATAAAATATAGTTTTTCCATTTTAATCACCACTTTTACTTTTAATTGGAGAAAGAAATGAATTCTTGTAAAATTCCTGTTCCAGTTGAGGATGAACACGGCGATAATAGATGGTTAAGCATAGTAAGTTACCACTTTCTATTCAATTAGTTGATTACACTATTATATGATTTCTAATCCAATTTATTATTGTATGTATCTGCTTATCTTTTAATATGATCAAATTTAAGTAAATCATAAACCGTTTTCAAGAAATTACCTGGGTTACTTACATCACTAACTTTCCCAAGTAACTGCTAGTAAGCTTTGATTTCTCATTTTATACATTTCAAAATTTAAGTGCAATTGAACATCCAAAAATACACTTACAAATGAGTAAAACTTTAGATTTAACTCTAGTGACTTTCCAAAAAAGCTTATAGCTATTCGATCACATAACGTAGGCATTATAATTTCAATGAATCAATAATTACTAGCCAAGAGGAATTTGTTATGTATTACTAGCTTTTGTCAGATTTTGAGTTTGGGACCTGTTCACTTGTAAGTGTATTAAAATTAAACAATTCATTAAAGACTTTTAAGCCGTTATTTGGCCAATAGTAATAGGTAAGTATAGTAATATAGTTCAAGGTATACTATAACCCTTTTGAAATGAGTTGATCACAAAAACACCTTTTCATGTCAAAGAATTTAATATTGGAATTTCAGAATTCTACCTACTGAAAGGCCAATTTGTTTACCACTAAATGAGTTCTAAACTGACATGTAAACATGCTGCAACAAAGCAGCCTAAAATATTTATAGTTCTCCTCTATGAAACGTATATAAGCAACAAGAAGTTTGCTGAGGTATTTTGGTATACATGCCCAGGTATTTTGAGATATATCCAAGGTATTGTGGGGTATTCACCTAGGAACTACCACTTAAAACTTCCCTTTCTGATGATTGATGAAAATAGCAGTGAAAATTATAATGTTTATTTAAGCACAATCGATTTCTTGCCGAAACAAGACACAAAGATGCAGATGTGATATTTATTGGTGATTCTGTAATACAAGCCTTACAACACACAGATATATGGAATGAGCTGTTTGTTCCCCTGCACTGCTTAAATTTTGGGATACACAGGGATTTAGTAGAAAATGTCTTGTGGAGAGTACAAAATGGGGAATTAGATAATGTTAAGCCAAAGGTAAAATTGTTTAATAGTTATAAGTTTTGTAGCTTCATATAAAATTTAAGGTGATACTTCTTCATGTTGGAACTAACAATTATAAAAATACCGCTGAAGAGATTGTTGAAGGAATTTTAGAGATAATTAATGCAATTCGAGAACGACATCATGATGTATATATTGTTGTGCCAGTATGTAATCTTATACATTCAATTTTTGCTTCAAACTCATATAAATAAATCTTTGCCTGTATGAAATAAATAAAAAAACATTTTAGACATTACTTCCAAGAGGGCAGAATCCAAATGCAATAAGAGAAAAATTGCAAAATGTAAATGAGCTTCTCCAAAAAAATTTACAAAATTTGCCCAAAATAGAATTTCTTTCAATTGATAAAGGATTTATTCAGCCTGATGGTAAGATGTAGTTTAAGTTTCAGATGTTAACTGACATTAAATTTCTGTAAATAAATGTTGGAACGAATTTACTTTAGTGATCTTGTCTACAGTTCTACATTAAAGTAATTCCTTTAGGTACGATTAGTCACCATGATATGTACGACTACCTCCTGCTCACGAATGCGGGCAGCAAGAAAGCTTTCGAACCAGTACATGAAATTCTACAGCAGCTTCTTCATGAAGGGGAACCAGAAAAAGATCTCACTCCCTCAGAATAAATTGTTCCTCTTTATTACTCATGGTAGAGATATTACTTTAGTATTTATTTTACGTTTCAAACTAGTCTCCTCATTTATTTATGAATAGTCTTTAGGCAGCATATTTATTTAAGGGCGGTTTATTTAAATTTTGATTATTCTTTAAAAGACTTTCTTCTATAAAAAAATAATTATTTTTCTTCTAATAGTGAGTAGTTGTTCCCATTAACATTACTGGATGGAGCAAAGGTATTCGTAAACATTCCTGTGGAATTTATACATTTACCTATGACTGTTGTTATATTGGTTCTGTCTAAACTTCCTTTCTAATAACAATATTGTCGCTTCGACTAGTATCTAAGATGCGAATTACCGTATTTCCATACATCATCGCACAATTATAATTTGGAGTCGACTGACTACTAATCGGCGAAAGTTACTAAACAAACAAATAAAAATACATATCGAAGATCTATGACCGCCTAGTTCCAAATTTGAAAGAATAGTTTTTCATAATTCTCCCAAGGTTTTAATACGAGATTTAGTGAATCACACATGTGTGTACAGCTTTGAGTATAATCCGTGTTCTCAGATCTTTATGTCTTTGTACCTAGGGAGAATTCTTTCCTTCCAATGATGTTAATGGTTTCACCTTAATGTCGAGTTACTTACGTTCAACATTCCAGAAAGTGAGTTTATGTTTAACCGGAATAAACAAAAAATGTTTTAATAGAATTATACGTTTTAACCACCATCTCATTCGATATAAGATGCATTTTAACAGCTTGTAATAATTCCTCTGCAGTGTTTGCAGTTCTCGTAACTGAAGTGTGATTCTTATTGAGATATGCAAAATTTCAGGAAATGCTCATGTTGGGGTGGAGGTATATTAAAATTATGTAGAAGTGTTTGGCTATTGTATGACTTCAGTTTATTTATGTTCGATATGCTTTAAGCCGTTTAACTACTTCCAAAACAGTAGCCAGTTGCAAGATTTCTTGTAATTACGAACAATAAATTGCGAGATACATAACTTTTCAAATCACTTTAAATATTACCTCTTCGACGTGCTTTATAATTGTTTTATTATTTCTGTTGCATTAAGACTGATTGAATCATCATTATCTACTCATATATCACAATGTCGAAATTAATTATGAAAAAATTATGTTTACTTGACTATAGATCTAATTCCATCTTGTACTCGTATATACCTTTGTTTAATATAAATTGTATTGTTAATATGTTTTGCTACAAGTAGTAGACAACAAATGCTCATTGTAAAGAACTATACATGAAAGGAAATAAACATTTTTTCATTTTTGCTATACCATTGATTGTGTTATTGTAATTATGTTACATTGGGCTCATGCACTTAATTTGCAGTTTAGCATTAAAGCATAAAACGAATGTATTAGCATACCGTTGTTTGTGATGTTACTTTTATTCTATTTGACGGGCTGCACCATCCAAAAATGATGCATAGACTATTAAACAGGGACAGATTTCTGTTATAGCGTAATCTGAGTCTCTTACCTACTTAAGTAGGATATTAAAGCTATGTTAAAACATTCTTGATGAAATGGTGAAACTATAGTTTATGTTCATAAAAAATTAATTTCGTAGGATTATGTTTACATAAAAGGATGCAATAAATGGCGTGATTTTCCTAATACCATTTTCTGATAAAGAGTAAGTATGTCTAGTGGAGAGAAAGGTTTGAACTTTATATTCTTTGTCTGTCTTGAACTGTTGCTAACTTCGACGCGTTGTGCCTCGGCTCGCTGTATTTTGCTCTGAACAGAGAAGAAACACGTGGATGTATATTATTCACCTCCATCAAAGAAAATTTTAAGAAAACATATTAGAGATTAAATATAGCGTAGAGCTTTTTTTTGGGCACTATCATCTTGATCATCATTCTTCTTGACTTCCAACAAAATGAAAAAAATGTTGCGTGAGGAAACGTAAAAGAGAATTGGGGCATTTGCTCCAAAAACAGAAAATAATAAAGTATTCGTAAGAATAACAAAAATACATAGTCTACAAGAAAGGTAGAATTGGGTAAATTATAACAAAAATAAAATAAAAATTCTTGGACACCCTATATAAATATATTTTACGGAGATCCGTGATTTCTTTTTCAGTTTAATAAACAAATCTGTATGACGCACCCCAGTGCTTTGATAAAAATATCCTTAAATTAGATCATAAAATGTATTCATCCTATAAAAACCATCGCTTTACTCCCCGTAGGTGTGGATTCTCTTGAAAGCTAATTACCTTTAAAAGTACTAATTAATGATGTTCAAACATGACTCGGTTTATTACGTCCTTTTTTAGTTCTTCCTCTAGCTGTCTATTTATAGCAAAGGGTGGAATAATAATTGCTCGAATTTTAAATGTTTTGAGTCTGTATATGTGAAGCGTGGGTGTAGACTACAATTAAAAGCACGTACATTTGTAATATAAAATATTAATGGGAAAGGGGGCGATAGCCCTTTAACTTCATTTTTCATAGCTTTATTTACACAATATTTACGATAATATAAAAGGATATCTAAAATAAAATTAAGAAAATAAATAAAAGGAAATTTAAAAAAACAAGTAGAGGTGGATTTGCATACTATGTACAGTCAAAAGTTCTGGTAATCTAGCGGAACTTGTGATTTTTAAATGTTTTTTACGTTTCTTTAACGAATCTCTGATTAATAAATTTCAGTAAATTTGACGAACTTATACAGGGTGACCTGGAAATGGTAATACAAAAGTTGTTTTTATTTTACAGGATGTTAAAGTAATTTTTTTTAGTTCTAGAAATTGGAAATAAACCTCACAGTTTTTAATCTACGGGCTTAAAATTACTCCTGCGAAGGTCCTTGGGCACGGTAAATTCAGCGAAAATATTTGTTTCAAGGTAGCTGATGGGTGGGCTAATGTGCCTTACCGAGGTATCCAAAATCGATCTAATCTTCTTATCAGTGCAAGTTCAACTTGCATCTTTTTACTAAATTGAATACTCTCAACTATTTTACATCAAAAAGGATTTTGCTGAAGAACTTTTATCGTTAACGGTTTTCGAGACACTTTTAATAACATTTTTCGATGCGTACATCTTGAGAATTACAAAAAATTAACTAAAGTAAGTTTTCTAACTGTGGATCGTTTACATCATTACAGTTTCCATCCAAGTTATAAGCTAAAATGTTGTCGCATTTTAAACACGGGTTGGTTATAGTTTCTAATTGCATTCACACCTTCTCACATATAACCTTTCTCTGCTGTAGGGACGGGCTTGTAGACCAACGCCTTGAAAACTCCTCCAAAAAAATCTAATGGGTTTAAGTCGGGATTTCGTGGGGGTCACTCATGTCCACTGCCCCGACAGGTGGAGAAAATTTATATTCAAGAATTCCCTTACACGTAATGAGCAAGATAGTCATCGTGAACAAATTAAATACATTGTCTTAAGATTAGAGGAGCGTCTTCTAAAACTAGGAGTAAGACGTTTTACAGGAATCGCTCTATTTTTGACGTTCTTACTCAATCTGTATAATTATTTCTAGAGCACCTGGTATAAACTCCTTACAGTTCTTACTGGATTGCGTCGACCATTGGAGTCCCCCCGATAACAAGTGCCAAGCGCAATGATCCGTCAATCCGCACGCGACATCGTTCCAAATTTCAGGCGGTTTTAGTCATTTCATTCAGTTGCGCTCTGTATTCTCAGCGAGCTTTTCACCGCTTGATTTTTCGCGAGCTTTCAACCTTACGAAATTTAAAAAATGACGATTTTGACCATTATTTAATAAGAACTAAATCGGAAAATTATCACATTTGGCACCGAATCTAAAAATTAACTGGAATTGAAGTGACTGTTTAATTGCATTTTCACTTTGTAGAAAATGTGTTGTTTATAGATCGTCTCTCACTTATGGCAGCTTAGTGGAATTATTGTTTTTATTTACGATAATTTATGTGACTCAATATCTGATGTCATACACTTTTTAAATAAAGGTATGACTTGCGTACATTAGTAAGAACATTCAGTATTTATTATACGACAGGTGAAATATGGATATATGGAAAACTGTTTGTGTTAAAATCACATTTATGTAGCGATTAAAAAATGTAAAATTTTGATAAGATAAGTGATTACAACATCTACTAGAGGTAATTCTTCAAGTTCGGATGAGGACTTTGCCTTCTGGATACATTCAGGTAAATAGTAATCTTCATTTTAATTCACCATTTCATCAAAAATGTTCATGTATTTATAGGGCTATGTTGAAGCGGATGACTTGAATTTTTTTAGTAGGACCTCTTACCCAGGATTCCTAAGCTAATATGTAATGGGTAATCCAACAATCTATACTTAATTAAAGCGGTTTTTTTCTATCCGCATTATTTGAATAATTATTAGGTGTCGCCTAATGGTTGTACCTAATACCCATGTGGCAAGTTGTTCTTTTTCGGATATTTCCGGAATCGATTAGAATATTCTGCACCTCAAAACGACATATTATTAATCTGCCAATTGTCCAAGTTTGCTAAGATTTACACTGCAAAACAGTTCCCAAAAAGTATCAGTTATGTTTTTTTTTCGTTACGCGATTCTGTTGAAAAAATTATTAAAAACAGGAGAAAATGCGAAGATTTTGAAAAAATGCAAATATAAAATTTAAAGATAGAAAATTAGTGGGTTCTAGATTTGTTCAATTTTTAATAAACCCCATCAAAAGCCTGTTGGGATTTATACTTTCCAGATTGCGAAATTTCCACACAGCATATTTTCTCGATTTTTGAGTAAGTCAGTAATTTTTTGATCCGCAAGTTGCCTGAATTGGCATTACAAAAGATATTTTTCTGAATTAAGTAGTAACCAGAAGAATCCATGCTTAAGATCCAGATTTACTTATCACCCTGATCCACGGACGGTTTAATCGTAAAGTCGAATGAGAGATTACCAGGGGCGCAAAATTAAAGAGGGCAAAACAAAAAGAAAATAAGTCTGCATTTTAGAATTTAAAAGATTGACTGAAGACCAAGAAGGGGCAAAGTGGTTTTGTCTCCCCAGGGGCGAAAAAAGTCTTATTCCACCACTGTCTGGAACTACATATTTTCCAGATATAGAATTTATCAGAATGCGAGAGCTCAAATAGAAATTCACATTACGATTTGAATTTCCTTCGTGCCTCAATAGGCACTGAAATTGATTCTTTTCTGGAATAAGATTGGAGAGACGAATTTTCTGGGACGAGGTTCCAGAGAACCCAATAAAGAATCGAAAATCTTTGTTTATATCTTTGTTTCCATTGTGGAGACTCTGAGTTTACGACTATCAGACGTGGTTTTATTTTTACGGTTCGTCGTTTACGGCAACGGGCCGTAAAGTAAAAAATAAGGCCTGTTAGTTTTTTAACGAAAGATTTAAAAGATAATGAAAATTTAAGAGTATAATTTTTGGGTAAAACGTCATGTATTTGAAAAAGACAAACCTCAACCGCGTGTAATCTTCTTTTAGTCCTCTACACGTAAATAACTATTACGATAACTTTATATAACCCGTACTTTTTATTTACCTAAATCAGGTAAATAATGAGTTAATATAATAATAAATTAAACATAAAAATCAATCATCATACCTTACTGTTTTGCTTAACGTTACCATGGAAATTAATGACAAATCAAACGTGACGGTGAATGTTAGGATTCAATACTCTTTGTTTTTTTGGGTTTCGGGTTTAATTTATGCTTAATTTAGATAACTTTATTATAGATATTAAATTTAGTACTGGAAAAAGTACTAAATCCACTACGGTTGTGAAATAAGTACTTATAACCCTCAAGTCTTGGATCCCTCAACGTTGACGTTCAAGTTGTAATAACATACTTCACAACCTTGGTACATAATGTATTATTTTCCACTACTTATCTACCTAAGGAGCTATTACTCACACTGTCGTTATCAGTCGCATTGTTGTTTTACTATGGTTGCCGTGGAAATGATTGGAACGTCACCGTTGATATGATTCCAGACGCGTTATCTTTCTGTATCCATCAAATACTTTCCTTTGATATTTTGATACTTTTTTTAGAATGGCGCTCCCAAAGAGGCCCCTCAGCTGTTCCCCGAAGGTGAGTCAAGTGCTGGAGTGCCCCTTGGTGGATGCGGTAGCCACCAATCTCTTGGCCCCGGTGAAGACAGAACGGCAAATTCTGGAAAACTCAATGCTAGAAGACGACCCCAATGCCAACTGCGCTGTCACACCTGAGCCTAGGGAACGGGGTCCCAGGTGGGGTCCTCAGCACAAGGGTGCGCAAGAATTGGCCAATTTATACAGTCAAGGTAAGTTAAAGCGCATGTAGTTTTTTTGGATTTTTTCATTCATTTAACAGCGCTACCCTATCTTAATTATAACAGATTTTCAAGTGCTCATTTGCTTAAAATTGCTTAGAATTTCAAAATCCAAGAAAGTCAATGAGGCGCGTTCAATACCTATAGAAGTCAGTAGCGTACATTATCTACCAGAATTGCAAGGAATTTTTAAAAATAACGTGATGAAATTCTTTTTGTGTTGCTTTTAATTCTCCTCTGGACATGATCCTGTCTTAACTCAGATTAATTTCCAAGCCGCAAGATTTGCTTGGAATTTTTTGCAGTTCAGAGAGCTATGCAAGTCAGTGGCGTACATCATTTATCACAGTCGGCATGAATGTTTTGAGAATGACGTGATGAAAAGCAGTTTGTATTAAAACACAGCCGTATCCAGAGGGGAATTAAAAACAAACCAAGGAGAAGTCAAAGTCTCAGAATTTACCTGGGACATCTTGTACGTTCCAAGGCGATGCAAGTCAGTGGCGTGCATCATTCATCAAAGATCTCTCGAATTTTTAAGCGCGACTTGATGAAATTCTCGTTAGTTTGTTTTTTATTCTTCATTTTGTACAACCCTGTCTTAATTCAAGTTGACTTCCACAAATCAAGATTTATTTAGAAATCCTTGTAGTGTCAAGGTGTGGAAATCACGGAGAAAATCATTGTCGTGCATCATTCATCAGCGTCGACTCGTGTTTTTTAATAGTAACGTGATGAAATTTTTCTTGCTTTGTTCAAATTGATGTCTGGGCCTCAGTATTTACTTGGAACTTGGGGATTCAATAGCTATGGAATTCAATAGCATAAATAGGCGATTAGAGTTGCCGTGAATTTTTGGGGAGGAAATTTATGAAATTCTCCCCTAGCATTTCACTTTTTTTTATTTTCCCCTGAGGAAGTCTCTGTTTTGCAACTGACAATTTCTGCCCTTTGATTGTATAGGGTGTCTCAACAGGATTTAATTTGTCGACGGCTGATTAATAATATGATTTCGTGAATTGTCTGCCTGAACCTTTTTTGCGTTCGAATATACTCTTTTTACAAATTTTTAGAATGTGAAAGTACGTTTGTTTAATTCCCAGTGAAATAACGGTTGGTTGAAATAATTTCATAATGTGTAGTGTTACATGTTCTGCGTAAACCGTCATGAGACAATATGAATCGCCTGATTAGCCTATCTCTGTTTGATCTATTAGTCATTCTCCCTATGTAGGCATATCGTAGTAATATGTGTAAGTAAAACAGACTAATAGTTTATTCAAATGATCTTGTTTGAAGAGTTGGCAAGATAAGCTATTTTTGCGTGTCGTGTGTGACTTGAGTGTGAATGAAATTCCACTGGACTGATATAATTTTTGGCAATACTCTGCTAATTTTAGAGGAGCATAAAACACATTATTTGAACAGCAACATTGGATGAATGCACTGAAAGTAATATTTCTATGAGCGTTGAGAAAATTGCAAAACCTCTTCATATAAATTCCTGCAGTAAAATTTAACCTTATACTCTTTTACTTTCATAATTTCTCTGCGAATCCAGTTACTCTTAAAATAGTTTCCATTAAAGTTACCTAGAATCTTATTACTTTTGTTCACTTGTAACTAAACAAGAATCAATCGAATAGATGTGTTCTATAAGCCGAGGCCTCAAAAGCTTCATGCCACATTATCTGGCTAATTCCTAATTTATTAGGTTTGCATCGTCCTAGATAGGGATTAAACAACTCAAGGGATAGTCCCAATAAAGGGTTTTTGTTATTTGATCGAAGCACGCAGCACTTGGGAAATTTTATCAGACAGGGTAGGAACTGTTGTGTTACATAGGCTCAGGAATTCTCTGAGAAATTTCAAAATTCTGTAAGCGCATGAGAAAATTTTCAAAAATATTTTGTTACCAAGAGCTTTACAGCGCTGGAACTCTCTTGGGATGCATTTCCGGATTTATTTCTATGGGAAACTTTTCCTTCTTATTTTGACTTAAGGAAACGCTTCTTAAAAAATATGCACATTATCTTTCGTGTACCACTCAGTTTCATGCACAAGCTTTATATCGACTATTGGCAGGCACCGGTCAGTTCAGACTGACCGATTACCAGTTTAAGTTAGTTTAGGATTTTCTAATTCTTATTATAGTCATAATTAAGTTATTACTGAACGTTCACTGTTTCTAACCCAAACTAGTCTAATTTAAAAGGTCTTAAACTCAGCTAGGAAATAATTCATTGAAAAATATGACGATTTGGATAGGTTGATGATATACTATGTATGATTTCATGACATAGCTCTATTTTGCCTTTGTTAGTAATTCTCAAGCTTTGACGCAGTGCGTGGATAGTAGGTAAACATAAAGCATATCTGAATCTATATTCTTGGGAAATTCTAGTAAATTATTATTAGTCATCCACATTTAACTGAACATAACGGTTCCTAACGGACGTCGGCCGTTAAGACCAAAGCATCCATAGAATGTATATTAAATAATTGACTGCTAAACAATATTTATTTATCATAATAGCATATTTGCAACTACAATCACGAACACGCCTTCCACATAAGCAGTTAGGTGGTTGACTTTCTTATATAGTTTAGTAGACCTTTTCTTAAATAATATTGGAGGTGCAACGAGAAATGTTGAGCGATTCTCGACCTTCACGCAAATAACGTATTTGGCTTAATTGTAAAAAATTATTATAAAAATTTCCTTCCTTTCTGTACGTTATTTGCTCATTATTGAAATTAATTTATAAGTGCCTTTTTATTGCTTTGAATATCTACAACGTATAAATAAGCTAAAACTGAAATGTTTACCCTTCTGCGCATTTTGAGAACAATAAAACAGAAAAATAATCCGATATAGGAGCATTTCGCATTCCAAATATCTAAAAATATACACGTCTTTACTAAATACCTAATGATGTATGGGTGAATTTTTCAACAGCGTTATTGAAATAGTTTTGTATTGTAGTTTGCTTCATTTTTAAGCGGCGAGAATTAATCACGGTAAATGTGTCAATTTTTCTCGATGGTAAACACAGTTGAAGAGATCGAAGGACAGCAGCTTAGCTTCTGACTTCTCAAAGCTTCAATGTAGCTGGGATGCTAAAATTTAATGTACATTTCTTTCCCTCATAACTCTTATAGTTTCTGAGACACTGACTTAAGATACTGAATCTATACTATAGATAGGCTCCTTAGCCCTTTGTCTATATCTCTAGGGTAATAATTTTTCTGTGGTCGGTCACTCTTTGTTATATCAAACTTTTTTATGTAGGATTTTTCCCAATTTACAGAATAATAAAAACTCTTTCATACCCTTTAAAACGAAAACAAGCAACTTTTGAATAAAACAAATTTAGCTGAATCGCTTTATTTTTTTACCCTTCAGCGCCCAATGCTCATTTATACCATTATTCCTGAGATACTCTACATGTTAAATTCTTCCCGGCTTTTTGCCTCATTTTACACTGAATTTTCCCTATTTCAGGTAAAAGAATTCAAGAGTGCATTTGTGTCGCCATCTGCCTCACTCTCATGGCTGTGAATTTCGTGTTCATCTTGTTCCACTTGAAGGTAGAAAGACTGAGCGCCATCCTCGTGGCAGCATTTTTCGGCATTCTAACTGCTGACTTTGCTTCCGGTTTCGTGCATTGGGCTGCTGATACCTGGGGCTCAGTAGAATTGCCTATAATTGGAAGGGTAAGTCTTTTTCCACTGGATGTACTCTGTAATTTTAGAAGAAATTGCTCGACCTGTGACGTCAATATAAATCCTTTATTGCATTGTTTAACGCGGAAGGTCACCGTTTATAGGTTTCTTTCGGTGTACTAGAAAACCCGGATACCTACGATGGTACGGGAAATAGAAATGTCGTGTGTAATGCTCATTAAATTGAGGACAAAATTATTAGGTGGCAATTAAGTTACTCAGTCATTTGCCTTAAATATTCATTATCGGTGAGTATCAGAGCGACTTAATTTTATGTCTGTCGATGCCGCTATGGGATCTGGCAGGGGCCATTCGGATATTTCACGGGGTAAAATGGGTATTATTAGTGTTAAAAATTCATGAACCATAATTGAGGTAAAGTTGTGCAGAATATTGATTTTAGGCTGTATACAAGGAAATATATATGAACGTCAAACAGATTTTGTCTACGATCGTGTAAAAAAGAGTTCTCATCATAGCTTGTCCTAACCGAAAACATCGCTTTTTTTTCTAGAGAGAGAATAATTAACTTTGGTCTCTAGAGATGAAAGTTTGACGGCGCCGCGTGATCCCACCCCCTTATTCCAGGGAGTATTGTTCGAAGTTGATTATTGACTGTTTTGTTGATTTTGTGTATATTTGGCTCCCTACAACAAAATAGTCCACTTTCGAAGTACAACGTGTTCGAAAGCAACTAAGTGATATTAATAATAATTTAAACAAATTTATTTGTTTTTGTAACCTACTGGTTTGCGGCATGCAACCATTAGTCATAAATAAATTCAATAAATATCAACGAATGTATATCTTAAAAAACGGTTGGATCCTCGTGCCAGCCGCGTTTTCCAGCTGTTCTTTATGCAGGCCCTGCGCTTGTTAATGATGATGTCTGACTTGAGGGACGTTTAGATACTTTCATGTGGCTTTATGCAAAATGAGTTGCGGGCTCCTTGGTGCTATAATGTCAAGAACTTTGAAATTCTTGATCCTTGATAGATTTCATCAGGAAGATGGGAAAGTTCCTCGACTTGTCCAAAATCTTTTATCTTTACCTAATTCATATCAAAGTTCGCCACTTCAGCTGGCTATTGTCTTTGATGTTCGATGTGTCGGACAACAGACATCCGTCCCGATAACTCTAGGGGTAGAAAGAGATGGGATCGTATGCTTCCGAGCAGTATATTATTTGCGAATGTTTTCTCCTTCGTGTTCTTGCTCCATAAGGTAGTCATACTTTTAATAATTTTGAGGACTCCAGCAACTACTGGAACTAAAATAGTTCACATTTGACCACATCATAATCGAAAAATTGGAACAATTTAAAAATTTCTAGAGTGAAATTACTTTCTTGAACGTACAAGTTTTCTCTCATTAAACCAAGTTTGGATCTACTACCGTTTGGACATCCCTACACTGAACATTCTTACCTTGGACACACTGTAAACCTCAAGTATCTTGGAATGAGGTTTAATGACGAGAATTGAACCACGTATGGGAAGTATCAAGGAAGCGGTATGAGCACTAATTTTCTCCGCTGATAATCATGTGAAGCACAACTGATCATGCGTTACTTTTATTTGAAGTTAAACTGATAATTATTTTAGTTCTGGTGCCTCATTTCTCAAAACGACTGTCCTTGATATCATCTCATAGTGTCACATAATCTCAGTGGTCGTTGTGGGTAGTAGTGAGAGTCATAAGTGCGAATAACAAATTTGAACATGTTTAATTCTAATTCGTTAAACTCGAAAAAGGCGTGTTCAAGGTGAACTTAATCCAGAACTATATCGACGTTTGTAATAATTGTAGCTTTAGTTGAGAGCTTTTTTAACGGCGCGTCGTTCAAAAAGTGCCATCATTGGAAAAGTGGGCATTGAGGACGTTAACGAGGTCTAAATATTCAATTTCAGTGTCAGTGGGTTATTTTACTTGCGGGATACTTGTTCACATAATTGCAAGTATTCCTCTTTTCAAGGGCGAGGGTTATTCTGGCAGACAACGCCCATCGCCCGTCAAGTATATTATATCAGGGAGGAGAACACTTTCAATATAAATATTTTATAATAGTGCATAAGACTACAAAATTTCCATATTAAATTCTCCTTTGTAATACTATATGATTTTTTTATACAGTGTGTCCAAGGTAAGGAGTCGTGCTAAGGACACTCGTAAGCAGTAATAGATACAGCCTTTGTCAAATCGGAGAAAAATTGTGCATTTAAGGAATTTGTTTCGAGGTACAACTAGATTTACAAAATTATATGTGGTTTTTTAGTTATTTTGAAAAAATCTAAATTTTAGATTTTTTTTATTTTGTTAGTTGTATGTACAGACAACGTAGTTACTTTTTAGACTCTTTGGACTGGACGAATTTGGTCTGAACAGTGCAAACATGCTTTTTTCTTTAATTAGAATGTACTTCAGGCAAAAAGGGGGAAAACCTGGAAAATCGAGGTCGAATACAGACCAAATTTACGCACGTACGCGGACAATTTATTATATATAAACTACACTGGTAAGACTTATTACCTTTTTGGAATGGTTGCTGTTGAAGCCAGTAATTAAATAACTGAATGAGAATTTTATATTCGAGCTTACACTGTAGTTATCACGCCACAGTCTCTTAATCCGTATTATCTAAAACACACCCTGAATGGGTGAATAGGGTTCGTGCATCAAACTTAGCACTTGAAAGCTTAAAAATAGATACACTGCCAGGGACGTAATTAACTGACCTTTCGGCCGACCTGCTGATTTTAGCTATGATAATCATTGAAACATCTTTTAGCCATTCATATATTTGATGGATTTTTCGTAGCTGAAATGACAGCAATCGTTGCTTTTTTATATTTATGTCTTCAGAGAACCTGTGCTTATATGACTTAGTTTTTTTCCACTTCTTTAACACCGATTGTTGAATGGCTGATAAATAATAATTTTCTCTAGCGGTATATAGATATTTATATAGGAACTTCATTGGCGTATAAAACATGCATAACACGAATCCACTATCGAGTTTATAAATCGGACCTTCAGCTATCAATTAATGGAATTTCAAAATTCAAAATGCTCCTTTATAAGATAGGAACTTACTAAAAGTCGTGGCATTGACTTTAGCACTGAAATATAAATACCGACAAACTTAATTTCCCTATTTATATACGCTGTCGGATCTGGAGTTGACGTTGGCGCTCCTAGCAAAATTGTGCATGGCGTTGACGTTCAATGAAATTAGTCGTTGACGGCATGCTATTATGTTTTGATTTTTGAAGAAATGTTAAACATGAAATGAACGCGAATATTTTTGCATTTAAGTGCCCGACACAACGCCAAATCCAACTTCAAGGAAATAAATCGGGGCACATAAATTGTGACACCGAAATCAAATCCAACATCGGGGTTATAAATTTGGTTTTAAGCTATCAACTAATGGAATTTTGAAATTCAAATTGCTTCTTTCTACGGAATGGTAGAAAATTAAAAATCTTGGGTGGTAATCCAAGGTTTTTAATGAATTGAAATAACGTGCACAAGCATACAAATAATGCTCTCTTTTTCTCAGTTATGTTCTAAGCAACATAATTGCCAACATATTCACAATTTGGCTCTATATGAAGGAAGTTGTGTCATGTATCGTGAATGCTGCCTTTGTTAAAGGTTAATTCGTATACACAGGAAGTTTAGTTACATTACAGCGATCGTATCCAGTTAATCTAGTAGAAGCCTGCTATAAAAAATTATATACTTAGCAGTTACAGTCTCAATGGGTTCAAATACATTGTGTGTGTTTAAGTTTAATAACCGCCTTACTTGCTGAAGACGATCTGTTAATAATGAAGAAAAATCCTTTCAGGAGAGGATCATTTCTGAATGCCAGATACATTGATGAACGCATGTTAAATTAATGCTTCCGACTCGAATTTGCGAAAGGGCAAAATACTATGAAATATTCAGTTATTTCTAGATCTTCAAAGTCGCAGCTCATTCTTGACGTCTTACATCTCTCAAGATTAGTTGAATATTAAGTAGGATCAAGGGCTCATGTAGAATAGTTTTGTAGTCAATGTTCCAGTAATTTTCGCATATTCCAAAAGTGCGATTATTGCTTTATCGTTTCTCATAATACCTATAAATAGGTAGCATTAATATCCGGTAAATGATAATCGCCATTTAGGTTTATGGCTTAGATATCAAACATTGCGAAATCTAATAGAGAGTGATGGAAATACATTTAATAAATCGATGCCGCTTTACACTTGACCACTTCCCATAAGCGCTCTAGTTTTGGTATAAAATGTCGGTTGTCTGGACAGTAAATATGGAGATAACAGGAATAGATCTAAAAATATGAAAAGGCGCATTGAGTGACAAGAGTATCGCTCACTCCCTACTTTCCATAGAAACGGCTATATCATCCAGGTTTGACTCTTTTAACGGTTTCTATGGAAAATGCCCTTTTAGATTTCTACAATAATTAACATCGTATCAAAGTATACTATACTCCAATCTATGAAGGACCAGCGTTGAATGGTAGAGCCGTTTGGCCTTGTTATCTACCCCACTGACCTAAATTCGGGCCGCTGCATTTTTCACAAAAATAAAGCAAAATACACTAAACTTCTTTTTTGGGGGAAATGTGATGCTAGGATTATCTTGTAAGTCTTCTTTTAAGCGAAAAGCTTCACATTATATTTTAATTTCCGGACATTGATTGATATTGCTCTGACCTATAAATCACCGAATATTAGTTAGTTACTAAAATTTTATTTTCCAGAATTTTCTTCGTCCATTTCGCGAACACCACATAGACCCCACCTCAATCACCCGCCACGATTTCATCGAAACCAACGGCGATAATTTCATGGTAACCATTCCTTTCCTAGGCCGCATGGTGTGGGATTTCATAGTTCTCTCAGAGGATGATGTTCAGAGGAAGTTCATCTGGACTTCTTACGTATTCTTATTGGCAATATTTGTCGCTATGACCAACCAAGTGGGTTCAACTATCAAAGAAAGGCATTTTCCTAATGTATACAACCAATTTCTTTCAGATTCACAAATGGTCTCACACCTACTTCGGCTTACCCTCGTGGGTGATATTTCTTCAAGAGTTTCATGTGATTCTACCAAGACGGCATCACAGAATACATCATGTAGCACCTCACGAGACGTACTTCTGCATAACTACAGGATGGTTGAATTGGCCGTTGGAAAAGCTCCGATTTTGGAGTGCTTTGGAATACCTTATTCAAACCACCACGGGCTACAAACCACGGGCGGATGATCTCAAGTGGGCGGAAAAACGAAAGTAAAAGTGCAAATTAAAAAAACATTAACGACCTTCATTGTGCGTCACCGGGGTTTATTGCGAAATGAAAGTTTCAGTTTTGAAAAACGTTTACGTTACCAACTTAACGTAAATGTTTTTGAAAATCGAATAATCGGTTCAGTGTTTGGGATTAGTTTTCGTACAAAAGAAAATGGGCTAAATTTGTGAAAAAATGTGTTTTCTTGGGAATTGTACAAGTATTGTGGATTATATTGGAAGTACATTTTAGAGACTAATTAATGTTTCTGGGTCCAAGAGGGTTTTCTTTTACAACTGTAAGACATGAACGTTTTGTGTGAAAGTAAAACTGGGCGCTCGATGTACATGCTACAGTTTTCGGTGATACTAAGCGGGCCCTTTGTGATATTGAGTAGACCTATATGGTGCTCTCAGTTTCTTTTCAGCTTGTAACGATCAATCATTAAACCATAAGCCACTGTGTTTTATTGAAAGTACCTTTCAGGTAGATGTCTAAAAGTCAGTTTTTTAGTAGACTGCTATAACAGGCAGGTGCCTATTAAAAACATTGAGGGCTCTAAACTTTTTATTATGATTAAACGAATTATGCATCTTATAGTGTATGTAAGTTACCTTAAACGGTTGTTTCAGGAGATTTCTGTTTTTTAAGTGTTTATTACACTTTAGGACATATTTGCAATATTTGTTAAAAATGTTAAAGAACAATGAAGTACCTATCTAGCTCCGTCTTGGAAATTGAATGAATTTTTGCTATGTTATCAAAAATTATAATATTGTGCTTTGATATTGTATCTACATAAAATTCCTACAATAAAACGTAAATTGAAAATCGCTATTTGGCTTTCCAAGAAACGTCTTTATGGCCATTCTCGAGTCAAGCGAAAATATCATGTTGTTAGTTTTCTCGCTGTAAACATTTTAGTTAGCTATTGCGTTCAGATTTACAACATAATTAAAGCAATTCCCTTAACGAATCCAATGGCAAACATATACGGCTTTTAATATCCGAGAAGTCAATAATTTTGTGATACTATCATGTAATTTTAAGGTAAACTTCACTAGTCATTTAAAGAATTTTTAATGATCACTCGCAAATTTACATAGCGACATTTTTTTAAAGCCTCCCACATTACAGCTATCTGCTTATTGGAAAACTGCAAAGTTTTAAATTCTGTTTATTGTTATTTATTATGATGTATCAGGCACATCAAAATTTAAAAAACGCATTGTTGGACACTCTATTCCTAAGTCGCGCATTATTTTACTAAAATCTAATTTTAATCATACGTCGAATATACTTTTGGATTTATATTGACACAATGTAATTTTATTGTGATAAGCTTTTTTTACCACCAGAATGAAATAAAATACTTTTGGCACTACATTTTACTCTGTTCTTTTACTACACTCATACTTTGTTCACCCTTATTTGTTCTTTGCTTATTTGTCTACTTCACATACGATTTTTTTTTATTATCGACTATCCCTAGTACAAATTATTATTGCATGGCTGGATCTTAAAGTTGCCAAATCTCGAAACATTATAACAGGCTAAGGACTTATTGTATAACAAGGTTTCTTTGTAATTCACAAATTTGCATGTGAAATCAATAGAAACCGAATTTTCAAGTAAGAACCAGCAACAACAAAAAATACCAGGGTCGTACGAAAAGAGATCAAAATAGTCAAAACATGAAGTGTCCTGGAAAACTGAGAAAGGGCCGCTAATTTTCATGTATTAAAAGCTCATAATTTTAATTCATATAAATTAAATTAACAAATTATGTAATAAAATTGAGTTTTTCCCTGGAGTAAAACTGGATTTTACCTTATTAAATTTGCAAAATTTCTGAAAGTGTGGGAAAAACAAATACCTACGTTTTCGATGTTTCGAAAAAAAATTGAAAGATCATAGTATCGGATTTCATGAAGTTCAAAATTGTCAAACTCTCAAAGAAAAAGATGTTTATTCGTAAATTTGAGAAAATCGCAAAGAATACGCCACTGGTTTTCATCAAAATGGAAACGCCAATTATCATATATTATACGGGGTGTTTGGCAGAGCAATAGAAAGTTTTCAATGCAAGATAGAAAGGTTCATTTTAAATTTATATAACCATATTTATCCGTATACAAGGTCTCCTCATTTTTGAAATATTGGTCAAAAGGGAAGAGTAGGGGGGGCAGACTAGAGGGGGTAAGTAAATGCATTAGAAATGAAGGATCTCATTTAAAAAATAAAAGTAACTAATAGTAGTATTGTTTAAGCTAGAACTAGCGCTATAAATTGTTAAATTATTACTTATTTAAATTTAATAGCGCTTATTTTCTTGCTGTGAGTAATATTTCCTTCTGTTTTTACTTGTATGATTTTTAATTTTGTCACAATGTAATATATCATTTAAAAGAGTATACAATAGAGAGGTTTTTAAGATTAGTTAAATTTCTTGATCTAGCGCCGCATTGGAGAAAATTTTGTTTAAAATGGAAGAATAATTTGGAACCAAAGTATTTTAACACATTAATTTGTGTACATAATTATTTGTAATAATAATTTTAAATTAATTTTTGTTTTGCTTTATAAATATGCATATTAACAGTATTTTAATAATTTTTTTTAAAAACGAAAAATATTTAATACGAAGAAAATGGTTTTAATTGTATGAACTCAATTATTTCTTATAAAAATTTAAGGCGGCCGGTATTTTAAAAATGATAAGACTTTGTATAAGCATAAATATGGCTTTATAGATTCAAAATGATCCCATCTACCATTTATTGAAAACTTTCTATCGCTCTACCAAACACCCTGTATTTTAGAGGCGTAAGGCATGGAGAACGCTTCGAACATGGATGCTGAGAGGGTGTCTAGATCTTTTCCATGGCATTCATAAGTAAAACAAGAATGTGAATTACTATTATATTGTAAATGAGTCCTTCATTAGCTCGCTAGATACATAATGAGATATACACGTGTCAGTATTAACTTGATAGTCAAACTAATTTAGAAAAAATGCGTACTTCATAGTTGTTAAAAATACCTTCAAATGGTGTTTTTAAAGCTAGTAATTTAAAAAAAACTCAATGGAAAACCCTCTATGCCCTATGTATAGCACATTTCAGTAATTGACTTCACTTTGCCTTAAGAGATTTGTGAGAATCCACAAAACCTGCATGATTTGGGTTCCAAATTACTGAATTCATGTCGTGTCTTATTGATTTTTTAAAACTACAGACCTCTAATAGGTTTTCACAATTACATCACGCTCCCAGGTTTTATTCCAAGCCATTAACGCTGCTTTACGATGTAGTTCCCGTGATTATTTTTGAAGTAATGAGATATGTGTAATGGCACTGTCTTGTATATCCTAACAAAAACTAATACGCCAAGTTAAAATAGATCTCCCATTTCTAGCTACCAATTATTTTTCCATCGTGGATTTTTATCTTTTTTTAGAGCTTACATGTAAGTACTTGAGCAAGACAACCTTAATGAAGAATTATTAACTTTTTTAATCAATATATCAGTTGCTGGTTAAGAAAATAAGTTCAACTTTTTTCTGTAAGTTGTGAGAGAAAAACACAATATACACAAGTTTAAAAATGGTTCACCCTACCCTTGGATTGCGTGCCAAAGTTTTCGGAGGAGAATCTAGGCGCCGCGACGCCACTTCAGTGTAAAGTTGCAGGATCAGATATTTCAAATTAACATGTATTCCCGCAGGATTGGAAAAAATTACAATTCTTCACAAATATAACTGAAAGGAGCATTGAAAATCGTATTAAATTGGAATGAGAATTTCATTAGTCTGTCCAATTTGGGGTCTCAACAACACAACACGGATTTTTAATCATTATGCTGAATCAGGGAGTAAGTTCATCTCTGGTAAATTCGATTCACTTTATCTGACACACTACCGCAAAAATCGCTATATAAACCACGCAAAAGAACAACAATTGTGCTTTTAAATTTCTTACCTTTTTGATTATACAATAACATGACTATGAATGAAAGTATAATAAAGGTAGAGAGGAGTGATGAGATAATATTAAAGAAGGTGTAGATTCAATTAGAAATAATAACCAAACCTTGTCCAAGGTGAGATAAAATTTTACTTTAACACATGAGAAATGTGTTGGTGGAGACGGTCGACATACAAAAAATTCAATTTAGTTCATTTACTCCATCTGTTGACTTTGACTCACATTTCAAAATGAATTCTCATTTTTGCTGAATTTTTTTCTATTATCTGTTTCATTTTGTAATTAACACCCTATATACAGTGTGATTCACAACACAATGGAAGCAGAATAGGTGCGCGTAAAGAAGTTCAAAATAAGCCGATTTTCCATATGAATTTTTTCTCACGCGTACGATTGTTAAAATATAACGCAAAATTTTCCCATAAGCTCTCTGAAAAAATTTACATCAATCTGCATATCTGGTAATAATTTTTCTATCACCCAGCAAAAAATCTCATGCACTAAAACAAAAGGTATGATTAGGCAAGCACATGTCGACATGTTCATAGTTTTAAATAATAAATGGGTAATTTGTCGTTTAATTTTTGTCATTACACAAAAACTTATTCAAGATAGTTTGAACTTATTTGCTTAAAAGACATCTGTTGAAATTTCAATCTAAAGGTAATTTGATATTAAATATTGAAGATTTAATTATAGTATTATAGGGTTTATCGGCGCAGTTTCGCGGTAATGCAACTTATCTGCAATAATATTGTTGAATAATTTACTCATAGTGTCACTAGTTTCTTCGATCGTTTTTCTGCTCTTGTCCTCGATGAATAATAAATTAATTCTGTAGTCGGTAAGAAAATGAGTTCGATTTAAATTTTAGCATTGCTAGTTAGCATGGGATCAATAGTTTCGTGTTTATTTTGTATGACAAATGGTAAGCCTTATTATTATTATTGCTTCTACATTATTTATTCAGATATTGTTTGTATTAGGTATTTTTTTCCTAGAATACTACGTAGATTTTAAGTTTCAAGGTAAACTTTTGACCCAAATTGAATTTCAAATAAACTTGATAAAAATACTAAAAGGTAGTGACAAATCCGCAAAAGAAATGGGTGCAACACGTTTTTATTTATTGCCTACATCAGGCATATGTGCGTACAAAGTAGGCAAACACGCATCATGCTGCGCATATCCAAATGCATGTGGGTGTAGCTTGGAAAGGATGAAAGGGAAAATGAGGGGACCACAAGTAGGCATCAGCTGAGCCAATGGTGATGGGGTAAATTATAGCAGGTATCCAAAGCGAAGCTGCCGTGGATATCTTGAAGTAACTTCCGTTATTTGGGAAACAAAGAACTTACACAATAAATAAACGTTAAGGAGTGTTCTAGAAAAACACAATATAATATTTTTTTGGATTGCAATGGCCTTTCGTCACTGCAGTAAGATTCAGCCAGGTTTATGTAAATACGTTCGTTTTCTTATTATCTATTTTTTTAAAAGGGATTATCAGGTCTCCTCAGATTGCTCGAATGCTTTTCTATGAGTATTTTTTCCAGCTTACATTTTCCGATTTATAATTTAAAATTATTTCTCTGAATAAATCTGATCAAAATGGCGACCGTTTCAATCAGTGCTTTCAAACAATATCTTTTACCGTAATTGGCTGTAATGGCCCAAATATCTATATACAGTTGTTAGTTTTAAAAAATTCTCGTAGAAAAAAGTTCCTCCTCGTGTATGTACTACCAATTTTAACTTTATTTGCTTAGAAACTAAGTTATTTACTTAATAAATTCTTTGGAGATGCAAAAAATGCAGTTTCACCTTTTGGTGCAAAAAAAACAACAAATTTAATTTTCGGAAATTTTGCCGCTATTTGCCATAATTCACTATATATTAAGTGTATATTAGTACCATTACAAAGACTTCAATTAGGGTATTAAGATATCACCGGCAGACCAGTGATGAAGGCTGTCACCATTTTGATCAGATACGTTCCCAAATCAGAAACTCAATTAGAAGCAACCGAAATTACCAACTTTCTTTATTCTTGTTACTGACGATGAGTAACAGAAATAAATTTGGTTCTTTACAACAAAAGTAGGAATCATGCCTTTGTAATGTGCGAAACAGAATCAAGTATTCCCAATATGCAACGAACCCGTTCTAACTTCCACCACCTTTCTTACCTTTCAACAGGAGTTCCTGACAAGCATCAATGTGCGTCAGTGGTCATTCTCAAATGACTTTGGCAGTTACGTATTGAGGTTATGATAAACGCGATGCCCCGGGAATTTCGTTGTTTATTTTAAATGTTTTTGTTTTTTTCTTCATTTTACTCTAACAAAATATTTTTCGTCTCAAAATTCTCTGAATTCAATTGTAACTACTTTATGAATAAACGAATTTAGCGTCCAAATATATCCAAAAATGAACAACGATTTGAGCCGGTCAGTTCGCCTCTTGGAAGATGCCCTAGCCCCATCCCCTGGGGGTTTGTTAAGAACCCCAATTGGCAAAAAATCCAAACTAAAACCAGTGGCTCGAGTGGACCCCGATCTCAGCATCACTGTGCTCCCTCATGAAGTTGATATGATTCTCAATGATACCCCTTCTTTCATTTATAATCAGACTATGAAAGACTTACTTGACACCGACAAAACCATACCTGGAGGTATTATACAGAAGCAGGACCCATGGAAGACTGCCTCTGACAGTTTATATCTGGAGTTCTTTGAGATTCTTCAAGGACAAACAGGTTATTGAGCATTGTAACTTATAAAGTTGTGTGTAAATTGATTTTTTTCAATTACTTTCAGGGAGTCAAGATGCTTTGGAAGTGTTGGCAGAACTTGCTAGATGTTGTTCAGACACACTTAGTGTAGTTAGAGGTTTGAAATCTAAAGTTGCCATTAAAGTAGTGGAAGAAGAAAAATGGTTAGAAAAAGAGAAAGACACGTGGAGGTTGTTGTTTATTTTGTTTCAAGATCGGTATGTTTCAGTCTAAGAATATTTTTAGTCCATTGTCTGCCACAGGATTTTAAGTAAATTAGCCTGGAAAGCTACAATTTTTTGCAATCATTGCAGTGAGTAGCATATTTCTTATATATATGAACAGAAACTACAATAAAATATCTATGGCATACATACATGAATGATGTGGTAGACAATGTGTTAATCAGGTTACTCAACTTTTATTTGGCTTAAAACCCAATTCATAGTTAGAATTTAATAAATTTTTTAATGCATAGAAAAAACTGCTTCTTTACCTGCTCCTTTACTGCTTCCTCACCAGTTTTTTAATTGTATATTATTACCACTATTGCATGTTGTTATTACTATTACTTTTATTTTAGTTTAATGATACAGAATTTATCTGAAGAAGGCACAGAAGCTATCCATTACCATGGAAGGTCTGAAAAACTTTGTGTTGAGAACTTGTTTAAGAGAGATCATTTAATACGGGAATGTCAATTGGTTATTGATTGGTATTTTAATTAAAATATAAATAAAATGTGAAAATTTAACTGCTCATTATTCAGGTTAGAAGCAGATGCAGGTGAGAAAGAAAATCAAATACTGCACTTTTCCGACGTAACTGTAGGTTGGGAAAATACATTACATCAGCTGCAATCGGATGGTACTATCGCTTTCGGAAGTTCTCGGTAAATTCTAGTAAAAATAATTGTATTTTTTAAAAGTCAATAAGAATTTTTCTAGACAAATAGTCGATAAAATTGACCCGGATGCACCACATTATCAGGAAAAATCGTTGCATGATCTAGACAGGGACGATGAGAAGCGGCTAAGCAAATCCATATTCAAAGAGATTAGAAGTGGGAAATTGGAAGAAGCCCAGAAGGTGATTAACTTAATTTTTAGTATTTCCCCTTAGGAACTATGCCATTGCAGCTTGCTAGACAGTGCGGGCATTCATGGAAAGCTGCTCTTTTTGAGGGTTGGCAATTGTACCACAATCCTAATATCAAAGAAGACATGTATATAGAAAATATGTCTGAGGCAGATGATGGGTATGAAGAGATGAAATGTCATGAAGTAAAGAATGTTGAAGGGAATAGTAATAGGGATATTTGGAAGATCATGGCAATTAAGTATGCAATGCAAGTAAGGAACGCCTATTATATATACAGGATATCCTAAAATTAGTGCAAAAAATTTTAACAAAAGATTTTACAGTAAATGATAGGGGAAAAATTCATATGGGCATAGGTCCGCGCATATAATTATGAACAATATAACCATTACGATAGATACTATAACTATAAATAAACACTTACCGTCTGTAATGTAGTACATTTCCTATCCTTTCTAATTGCCGGCTGTGTTTAATAAATGATCTGAAATTGCCTTTCACCAAATTGTCCAGGTACGCTAAATTCTCTGAAGTACGAAAACAAGGCAAAGGGCAAAATGTTTTATAAATCGAATAGGAAATGTATATTTTAAAGAAGGAAGAATTTTAAAGGCTATGAAAAAAAAAAGCATTTAATATGTTCATATGCATTTTTTGACATACAATTCGCTGTTTTAATTTCTTACACTAATTGTGTGATATCCTGCATATTTGCATCGAATAACATTTGTTTAGAACTATATAGATATATTTGAGAAAGCAGCTATAGGAGTGTTTTGTGGATACCTTAATGCTGTACTATCAGTTTGTTCTACGTGGGAGGATCATTTGTGGGCTTACATGAAGATTATGGTAGACATTAGAGTTGAATCCGAGATCAGAGATTATTGCTCCCGATATAATGACTATGCCTCTTTACCCGACGAATATTGGCAACAACGGTAAAAGAGAAAGGGTAAAATGAGTGAGGCAAGATCTCTGTAAAATGTTATGTTTCATTAGGAGGTCCCTTAATGAGATTTTTGGTGACTTGGAGTCGTCGACCAGCAAACTAGTACGAGAAGAAGCGAAGGATCCTCACCACATAATTCAGAAATATATTATACTGGATGAAATCCCCGCGTTGCTGGGAGATCTACAGGAGTGGTCCGAAAGCCCAAGTACTAGCACTCATTTCTTGAGATTCAGCGCACATTTGGTGTTGTTTCTGGATCAGATTGGGCGCGGTAGTAGACGAGATTGCGTAGCAGGAGTGATAAGAGCGTAAGTAAAGGAAGAATAATTTAAAAGAGATTTCTGACTTATTTTGCATTAATAGTGAATCATCTTAAAAAATGCAAGTTTAGAGGAGTGGTTTAAAATACAATTTAAGCAATTAGACAAAAGATTGAAAACAATACATTTAGTGAGACAGTTATCAAAAACCTTAAATAACATTTTATTTGATTTTTTCATAAACTCGTTTCAAATTGAAATTTGCAGGGTATAGAAGGAAATACTGAATTTTTCCGTATATCGTTGACTTTTACAGAATAACATTTATTTTAAAGGTACATTAAACGCCTGATGAAAATGAACGAAACCCAGCTCGTAGCCCACTACGTAAGTAAGCTAAACCTTAACAGTCAGGTTCATTTATACGCACAACACTTGGAAAATATCACCAATCTCGACGAGAGGAAACAAGCACTACACTATGCGGAACAATGTGGCCTGGATCTCTTCAAGATCACTAAGCAAATTGTGGAAAATATTCGGCACAAACCTGAGGACCTTGATCAGGCGGGCAATCTACAGAAAAAACTTACCGAAACGGACAAATTGAAAATCTCTGCCCTCGATTGGCTCTCCTTCTTCGAATCTCAGCGAGTCGAACTTTTAATTCAGTCTAATGCTTTGATTTTCAATTTCTTGGTGATGGGTAAGCTAGACGCGGCTCAGCTTGCATTCAATAAAGTACCCATCGACGCCGTCGGGGAGCTGACTGCGGAAATTGGGGATGAGAATAAAGACTTTAACAAAAACGTTAAAGAACACTTGAGTTATAAGGCATATTTGGAGGCTTACGAGTCGTTTAACGCGTGGTTCAAACAATCGAAGAACAAACCGGCTGAGCCGACTGAATTATCCTCCACTGCTTCCTTTCCCGAGAAGGTTATTCACGAACACAGAATATCCCAATATAAAGCCGATGTGGAAAGGCAAGTACCATTGATCATCTATAATTGGAGAGTTAAATAATAAATACCAATCATAAGCACCTATATTGCGTTCTTAAGAAAAAGCTAAGAAAAGATTGTTAAAAAAATTATTTGAACAACGTGATTAGGCGTTTGTTTTCAATGATTTTTAAGGGACACATCGTAATTCCGCTTAATTTTCGTATCCACTTAATCGGATGGTTTTTACTTAACTAAAAGAAACTGTTTTTGACTAGTTGAAACTAGTATTATGGTAATGTAAAAAATCTGAATAGGTGGGAACTGACTACAACTCATTTGGCCAACACCGCGAAAACTCTGCTATATAACGTGCTGCTATTCCCAGATGGATGGCTGACCGGAGCGCGAGATGCTGACCATTTACGGAAAACCGTCTTACCCGAAATCTCATTCCTCTTGTATTCAGTATTATGTGATACGAAGATGTATGGGAAATGTGTTGAATTGGGCAATATTATAGCTTCCGAACAATACCTCCTTTACAAGGTAAAAAAATAGATGTATAAGAACGTGCACAAGTTTAGTAGTATAAAATACCAGAATTTAGTCAAAGGTTAAAAAGTTAGAAAGATGTGTCAAGTTCTATTCATTCATATTAAATAAATAACAGGAAAATATATCAGTGAGAGGTCCAGGAATTTGAAGAGCTATAAGTTTTCAGTAGTTTCCTAAAATTTCATAGATCTAGCGCTTGCCCTTTTTGAAGTGAATGTTTAAAACTACTTAATAATGTTGGTCAAAATTAAGGTAATATGCAATTTTATTGCCTTTTACAGAATGGAATGAATTCGCAACCTGACTTCAAATTTCGTAAATTTTTAACTAACCTACATACGTATTTACACCTTTCTGTAGTATAATGCTAAAATATGTTTTTTAGGAATTCAGTAAAGATCAACTGGGTGATTTACTGAAGAAAATAGGAGACGCTTCGTTGGCCTTGACAGAACTGCAGAGAGATCCTTGGGGAAATGAAATACGAGTGTAAGAAGCTGAACTATTTTTGAATTTGTCATTTAACCCCTCTTTAGATGCAAGTTGCGTGTTTGTTGAAAGTAAAATACAATTTAAGATGTTTAAATCTTTGTAAATCACAACTTGTGTAGGATGCCAACAAAAGCAAAGCAGAGTAATCTAGTTTTTGTACTCGTATTAAATGTTTGTTTCTAGCAAATTAGAGTTTTTATTTAATTCTTGAATGAAAAGTATAGCAAGCATAGATTATATACATGGATAGGTATGCACCCAATAACAATAAGCAATATCCAACCTGTTTGTAATCCACGACATCAACGATTCCAGAAATTGCAGTGAAATCGAAAAGATATGACTCAATTCTGAGTTCTTTTAGAAGAATTGATAATCTTCCCAATTTTCTTTTTCCCCTTGCAGGGAGAAGCACTTCGGTTGGTTATGAAAATCTCGCAGAAGCTCGAAACAGTTTTGCGACGCATTTCTACTGCGCACCATGTATTATTTCAAAAAATGGCTGATTTGTTTACACTGATTAATTAAATTAGGCACACGCAATCTGCCTAAAGCATTTATCTACGTCCCTCGTTTTTCATTGGTCATTTTCACTATGGTTCTTGTCCGTCTTACTGTCCGTCACCTGTAAGTCGAAATCACGTGACCACAATAGACCGAACACCTACATGAAAAGCGAAGTTTCAACGAACCTGGCCGATAGCGCAGTGGCGCCCGGTTAATTTTTCCTTCAGAAGTATAAAGTTATCTATACAGTAACAAAAAGTAATATTAATACTAACACTTACTGTTCCTAGATATATCATCTATTGTTCTTGCCATTAACGTTCTACTATACCTTTATTTAGATAATTTTTTGCCACTTACATGAAATTTAACCCGGCGCCGCTGATCGTTCGCCCAAATTCGTAAATGCGTTGCTTTGAAAAACGTTGCTAATATCAGTCTGGTAGACAGAATGTCGGCTTCTAGACGTAAATAAAGAGAATATTTTACATTAATAAAATTCCTTCATAATTTTATAATAGAACTGGAAACTTCTTCCAGAACTTAAAAAAAATGTTACAGAATAGCCACTTGGTTAAAATGTCTCGTCGGAAAAATTAATTTTTTTCACTCAGTCCTGCAGTCCAAAATGTTTAACAGTACATTTTTGTATGAAAAAAGGCCCCTTAAGAAGCAGCGAATAGGCCCCCCAGATGTGTACCCTCAAGAACCAAAGCAGAAAGAAGATGAATTAACTAGCATTAATGTAAAACATGGCTTTCCGACTATGACCCATTTGAATGATGAGTTTGGAACTGCCAGGAATTGTAATGTTCCAGCTAGCAAGGTGAAATTAAAATACATACTAACTATAATAAATAATAGTACATTAATAGTACAAAATAGTACAGCTCATTGTCGCACCAGTTAATGTTTGCAAAATAAGAGACAAAGTAACAAGTTTTGCGGTGGAAGTGTGCGACATGAGTCTGCATAACCATGGAAATGTGAGAAGCAATGATATTGACTAGGATTTAATAGTACAGATTTATGTGGTGGCAGCTTTCAGTATCTACTATGGCATAGAAAAACATATGTAATTACTTTTCATTATATTATTTCAGGTTGGAGCATATTTTAACTCTATCAATACTCTCAAAGAAGGCCTCAGCTGTATGCCTGAATCTGGAAGAAAGAGACAGCAAATCAATCATAAAGATAATTTTTGGCAAGCCACGATGAGAACTAAAAATCATATAGAGTCATGGTTTAGAGATCTTGCAGGCAATAAGCCACTTATGATTTTATCTAAGAAGGCTCCCAATTTTAATAAGAAAGAAGAAATTTTTATGATGTTAGCTGAATATCAAGTTCCGATGCTGAGAGCTGCTTGGTTCATTAAATTGAGTTCTGCATATACTGTTGCAGTAGCAGAGGCTAAAATCAAGAAACGGCAAATGTCAGATCCTACTACAGGTAAATATTGTACAAAAGCACCAGACAAAAAAGCTTCAATAGAAGCAGGAAGACTTGATTAACTCCAGTAATTTCCATTTTTTATTGAAACTATGATCTTGTGTAAAAGTTAGTCAACTTTATAAAACCTTTTCAATCATTTTGAAGCATCAGATGTTATGAAATGAGAAATTTTGTAATTAAACAGATACATTTTCTTTATTTTAGAATGGACTGCCACTTTACTGAAATTCCTCAAGGATCAAACTCCAAAATTGCAAGAATATTATTCACAAAGTGAGAAACCCCCTCTTCCAAATACACCTCTAACTGCCCTGGCTAATAATGAAACTGAACAGAAGCTAGCTTTAAGGCATTGGAATTATTGCTGTAGATTATTAAAATACATGTATGAGGAAGGTTTAATTGATAGGCAAGAAGTGTTAATGTGGATAATTGAATTGTTGGAGAAACATGATAAGGCCAAGAGTCAGCCGCAAGACGACGGCTTGTTGAGATTGTTCTTGCCACTCACATTGCAATACTTAGGTAAGTTTTATTTGACTGATTTTTGAGGATTTACTAAATATGAAAGTGGACCTTGGAAATTTTGGTCTCTCCACCAATACAGTGACTTTAAATTAATTAATAAATTTTAAAGTTACATTTAACAATACCCATCGCAGAACGTTTCAAAATTTTTTTATTAATGATTAGTGTATTTTCATGTATATTTTTTTAAAGATGAATTTGTGCAATCTGAACTCTTGTCCCGCCGCCTTTGCAATTTCTGCACAAGGAAGTTGAACTTCCTTATGAATACGGTGGCCGAATCCAATTTAATTACGTCTCCACCTAGTGAGAGTAAAACTGACCAGAAGGACGGAGAGAAAGACGTTAAAAAGGAGAATGTGCCACCCAATCCTCTGCAGACGAATTTGAATGAGTACCAGAACTGTTCTCATCACAGGGATATAGGTAACGGTTTTTCAGTATTTTGCTAGTTTGTCATACTGTTTATAGATGCGATTTATTGATTCCTATGATTTTGTTCGTTTTGAATTTGTTTGAAATTTTACATATGATAATATTTAAATCGTCCGAATCAGTAGCTAAATGTCCCAATACTATAGAAATTATGCTATAGAAATTATGCTCCATGCTTTTTTTTAGTTATCCAATTAAGTACCATTGTCCATACAATTATACTCGAATGTCCAACTGCTTTAGTGTGGTGTTCAACTGGCGCAGGTACACAGTGGCATGGATCTCCACTGGACTATTTACCTATAGGTAACTTTGCAGGTGGAACAAATTGTATAAAATCATAAAATACTTTCCTATAGCACCATCGTTATTACCATTACCACCTAGATGCGACACTAATTCATATTTGACACAAATTAAGCAAGTTGAACGGACAGTAAGG
The DNA here is from genome assembly GCF_039881205.1 of Euwallacea similis. NCBI lineage: Eukaryota > Metazoa > Arthropoda > Insecta > Coleoptera > Curculionidae > Euwallacea > Euwallacea similis. The sequence goes on from NC_089624.1 coordinate 1,335,462, forward strand.
GAAAGAAGTAAGCGTGCAGAAGGAAAATGGTGCATTGATAAGTTTCAGACTAGTACGGCAGGTCAGTTTTGTTTTATTTTTCTTTGATGACCGGATTTGCCTGGTCTGTCTAGTCCTTATTGAATAACCCTGCGCAGTGGTTTATTTTGAATTGACGGGAACAATCATTTTTGTAATCGATTCATTTGCTATGTAACAAATTACATTCAGAATTGTGTAGATTTAACATGAAATTACATTTTCACCCAAGCTATGTATTTTTTATTTGCTTTGTGATATTTAGTACTTTGTTGTTACTTGGCTTCGAATTTAGAAAAGTCACTTGGCTAATCATGCAAATACATCTTTCATAACTCGACTGCACCTAAACCTTCATCATTATGTTTTTCTCTCATTTTGATTATGATTCGTTTGTTCATTTAGGAACAGTCACAACACGAGTCCTGGCAGCTTTAGATGCTTTAGATAGACATCGATTTGACAAAATGGATTCTACCAATTCTTTGGACACACTATACACTAAGGTATGAATTCATAAGAAACATGTTAAACATTAATTTTTATTCCTAGTTTTTGAAAAGTTTTCCTGTAATTATTAAGTTATGTCTAAAATATAAAACTAGTAATATTTTCATAGATATTTACTGGATTGGGTGATCAAGAGAACGCAATTGTCAAACTTCTTTGCGAATGGGCAGTATCTCCGGAGCGAACTGGTGAACACAGGGCCTTGGCTGTGGCTGCTTTATTAGGTAAAGTAGTCTTTTGTTGCCTTTATAAGAAATGCCTAAATAGGAAAGGTTACCTCTTATTTAGAAGGACCCAAGGTCAATCTTATTTTTTTTTAATATACAATGTGTAAGTATTCAATAAGTTTCAAGAGATAGAAACATCTCACTGGTTAAGTTAATTTAATTTTAATTTTCTTCCAGTTTTATAACAAAATAAAAGTGGCGGTTGCAATATCTGATTGTTTATGAACATAACGTGTCAGGTCTTATAAAGTTGATTTCAAGATCAACCAAGTTAAACCATTGACAATATATCTCATTTTCACTTTTTTCAGGCCTTCTTCATTCTTTACTATTTTCAGGATTTAAAACTTGGATCAAATAAGGTACCTAACATAAAAAATATTTTTTTCTTCTTGGTTTTAGATAGGAGACAGTCTGATACGAATCCCACTGAAGGCCAGGAAGCAACGCCTGGAGACGATAAAGATAGCAACAGTTCAGTGCCTGGGGGACCTCCTATGTTCCAGTCGCTTCTAATGAAATTTTTGGATGTTGACGCGCCTCTGCCGGGCCCTGACGATTCTGCACAGGTAAAGAACCCTTTATCATTTTACACACCCATATTTATAAAAATGTTTGTGTGCCTATGGTTTTTCTACCAATTTCAGAAAAAGACTGCCTTTTCAAATTTGGTTCACCTGTTCTCTGAACTTATTCGCAGAGACGTGTTCTCACACGATGCCTATATGTGCACTTTAATTGCAAGAGGGGATTTGATCGGGCATGAGGAGAATTCAGATAATATGGTTCATCATAAAAGTGAGGTAAATTAAAAATTGTTTATTTATTTATATTCTTGTATAATTTTGGAGCGAACTTCATTGATATTTTAATTTAGTATTATAAATATAAATTTGTTATTCATAAGGAAAGATATGAAATCTAACTCAATATATTCTACTTTTTTATTGCTGTAAATTTTTGTTCTATGTTTATCTTTAGTGACTTTTTACACTGTTTTAAATTTAGCCTATGGATTACGACGACGCTGATGTAGATAATGACCTAGACAAAATACTCCAAAACATCAAAGAAGATCAACAGAATTCAATGGACATTCCCGACAGCCCAAAAGAGCACGATCATGGGCATCATCCGCACGTTCCTAATATGGGACATGTTCCTATGGAAACGGGACATGGAGATCATAAGGTAAATAGGTAGATCATACTGTGCTATATTTACTTGAACAACCTCTATTTGATGTTTTTTTTAATTATTTTTTATTTCTCAATATTGTCAATATCAGAATTTGGTTTTGTAGATAAAAGCATCTCGCCATTTTCTTTACACGACTCATTTTCCTCTGAGTCAAGATGATCCTTTTAGTCAACATGACTGCAATCAGAGACATATATTGTTATATGGTGTCGGAAAAGTTAGGGACGAAGCTAGACATACAGTCAAGAAAATGTCCAAAGAAATATGCAAGTTGTTTTCGAAGAAATTTAGCGTTGATGTTGCAGAGGGCGGTAAGGTAGGATTTGATCAGAGGCTACTAAGCGACAGTGGCGAAACGTAGCGTTACCTAAATTAAGATTTTACTAGAAGTTAAACTTGCTTTACTACTTATTCTAGCTTAAAACGGAATTACGCGAGAAACCTATAATACATTGTTTTTTCATTTTAGGTGAAGAAGCATTCAAGGAATGAATTTAATTTTGAAGCCACTACTCAGAAGTGTCAAAGTTTGAGCTATTTTGATCAACACGTAGTGACGTGGCAGTGCAGTGTTACGGTTATAGAAATGCTTAATTCGTTTGCCACGGGAAATTCTAATTATTTGCCGGTTCAGGAACATGTTGCATTTTTATTTGATCTGATGGAATTGGCATTGAATATTTACGGACTTATTGATGTGTGTATACAAATATTGAAGGTAAGCCCATACCAATATTTTTTCTGAGTATGGAGTATTTTCTCTTCTTTTCTCCGTTCTGGATACTCACTTTCCGATTTTTCGCGGGATTATTACTATTTTGTAATTCTACAGGAACTACCAGAAGTAGAAAACCAGTTATACAATAAAAATTCAGTGTTGAGTAGGAACTATACAACGGGTCTTAGTTTGTACATTGTTGGAGTTCTTAGAAGATACCATTGCTGTTTACTCTGTAAGTATCATATCATTTAGTGCGTAAATTTGCAGAACTCAAAAAATTTTTAACCCTTGTTTTTTGTTACTTGCTTTATATGCTTACTTGCACGTTATTTGCATCAAAACACAATCGGTGAATTTCACTTTAGCGCCTGTTAGAAAAAGTGAAACCTGTTAGTCAGTACCATCTGGCTAGTGCCGGCTCTATATCAATTACTTGCTGATGTGTAGCATTTTGATAAGTTTATGATTTAATTGAATTTGAACGAGAATCTTTTTTTTAATATTTCGTCTGTATTTTACACATGTTTGGAATATACGTGCTAGAGTCGAATTTCCAAGTGTAAGGAGATCCGTTTAATAATCTGCGAGCAGCAAATACTTAATTCCTATACCCTCTCTCTAGTGTCACCAGAACAAACTTCAGCAGTTTTTGAAGGATTATGCAAAGTGGTCAAACATGTCACCAATCCGGGAGACTGTAGTTCTGCAGAGCGTTGCATACTCGCCCACCTTTATGATTTATATTCTTCATGTAGTCTTCTAAAGTCAAAACCGCATGCTGTTGAACCGTTCAGCAACGCCTATCCGAAGATTAAGCAGGCACTCTACAGTAGCTTGGTCTTGCAACCTGCAAGTAGTAGTTACGTATTTAATCCTCAGTTCATGCAAGAAGTTTTGAAGAATCCTAAAAGAATTGGAAGAGTTGAAAGTATGTGGGCGAAGCAGTTGAATGAAAGTGCAAGTAATCGGTAAGTTATGTTAACGAAGTAGTGTTGTGCGTTAAAAACGACCTCAAGTTAGCTTTGGAAACGCAATTGCTTGTCTCAGATAAGTTGAAATTTGAATGTCTCTGATTTTGGTAGATACTAGACATGCAGCATTGTCAAGTTGAGAGGTGGATTTTATTTAACACACAGCTATGTTTTGCTATTAATATATGTGTACATCACAGATTAGTCACAACGAAATGAGAAAATCAAAATTTATGAATATGGGTTTGGAAATGCTGTGTTTTCGGAATATAGATAATTATATTTTCGTTTTTGATGTTAGACACCACTAAAAATGTGCCACAACTTTGATTCTAAATACTTTTTAAACATAATATCCGATTTTAGTGATATTTGTATTTAACAATAGAGCCATTTTTAAATTACGCATCCTTGCCTTAATTTAACCGAACTCGAATCTCCTGAGATAATATAGAATCCAATGGTGAGGCCCAAAAAACTAGTACTTTATGGATTAAAAAAAATAATAAAACATATGATTTAAATTGTGATCTAAATCATGACTTAATTATTTCAAATTTTTAGATATTCATTTGTATGCAATGCCATTATACGTGTGTGCTGTAAGGATCCTGACAGTGACCGAATCAACGATAATGAGCGATTGAACGATTTGGCAATTTTATGCGCAGAAATAACCGCATGTTGTAACTCGTTGGCATCAGAGTGGCTCGCTGTGTTATTGGGACTGTGCAATCCTACTTCCTCTACTGAATACTACAAGGACGTTTTGAATGAAATCAAGATTGAGGTATAAAGCTTATGTATGACTTTTTTATAGTTGGAAAACACCCCCGTGCAGTTCGAAAGTACTCTGTCTGGGTACCTTCCTTCGAATTTCAACTAAGAATTACTATTTCAATTTCAGGATGTTAGCATACATAATTCATTGGCTGTATTCACGTGCATTTTGATCGCAAGGCATTGTTTTTCTTTAGAAGATTTTGTAAGAACAGTTGCTCTACCTAGTCTCCTTAAGGTATATTATATCAAATAAAACTCAGGATCTCGTTTAACCGCTGATATGTTTTAAAGGTAAAATCCTTAGATTCATCGTCAGGTTTGGCTGAAGCTGGCATGCGCCTCACGTGTCACTTGCTTTTGCGCTTATTTCGTACTGCTGATGGGCCTCAACCGGGGTTGTATTCAGTTGGATCACCTCCTTTAACCTCTCCTAGATTACCCCTAGGGGTCAGACTGAGTTGCGATAGGCACCTATTGGCTGCTGCGCATAGAAATATCGATGTTGGTGAGTAATTTTGAAATGTATGTAAGATTGAATTTCTTTTTGGGAATTTTAGCTCATTAGGGCTTATCTTCTTTAGATAAGGGTTTTAATTTTTGGGTGGTAAAGTATACTGCTTTTATACGTTCTTAAAAAATTTAAGCAATTGCCACTGACACAATTTGTCCACCCAGTTCGTGCTGGATGGATTTCACTAGTTACTAGTCTTTAATTTTAAATTTCAGGTCCAGTATTAGCTGTTCTTAAGGCCGTTTTAATTGTGGGGGATGCTACGGCCAATCAAGGCACGGAACCAAGTTTATCCAATATTTTAGGAACTAGTGATCTTCACAGCGGCATCGATGGTCCGAATCTCGATTTACCGTAAGTTTGAGCTGTTTCTGTAATATTTGAATTGTGTTTTGTGTCCGAAGCGTGTATTTTTTTTCTAATTTTCATCAGTCACTGGAACTAATTCATATAAAACTCACGGCTAACAAACTTTAATTTGCATTTAATTTTTTTAATTTACGAAATGACTCAATATAATAAAATTAAAAAAAAAATGAATTTAAATATTTTTCCGGCCATGTAATTATTTGAGTTTTTGTTGCTGTGCATTTACTATTTTTGTTTTGTTAAGTTTTATTTTGACTGACCTTCCTGTCTCCAGGGTGATAAACATGGACGTATGCGGCACCCGGACTGCACATAGGTTTGTCAACTATTTCAGTTATATCCAACTTTGTTCACGATTTGCTTCTGGTGCTTTACGTGTTTTACGTGGATCCTACCTCTTTTCTAAATGGTACTGCGTACTAAAAAAATTTATTCCAAAATGTTGAGGTGAAGTCTGTAAATGTGGTTTTCATAAACTGTCAATGAGATATATACATGTAGCTCCTTTAGAACGTTAGTTATGCTTGGGTTTCGTTTGTATACACATTTATATCGATCTAGCTATGAAGCTAAATACGAAAGATTGGTGACTGTTTTGCGCGAAAATTCAGAAGTTTTAAAATTGACAACCAAACATATATATCTTAAATGGTTAGAGTTACAGGTTTTTCATTATTTTTAATTTTCAAAATTCTCCCTCAACATTAGTTTATCGCATCAGTTTGTCCAATTGTTTGCAGTTTTTAATACGCAGATATTTTATGTGTTGCTTGTGCCATCTTTCTTCTTCAAGGTTTTTACAGCGAAATGTACATGTTTGTTAAGTCCATTCGGTCAGTGTCGCATAGTAAATATACAACATCGCATCCTTACCTTCCTTATTGTTCTAACATTTTCTTGCGAACGAGATTTTTAAGTCTTGCTATTTGAGAAAAAAATTAACTAGATTGGATCGTGAGATGTTATTAATACTGGTAACTGTGTCAATTTTCGCCTGTCACCCTGGTTTATATGGCAAAGAGTGGAAAGAAAGTAGTATTGTAGCCATTTTCAGATGTGCACGGCATAATTCTCTACAATAGTTAGTTATGTAATAATATTATTTTACATTTGATCACATTTTCAGTTCGTTTTTGATATTTTAAAAAGTTTTTGTATAATTTGGTTTGTTCGATACCTAAAGATTAATAACTTTCTATAATATTATCAATTATATTCATATTTGAGCATTTTAACTGCTCAGAGCATTTTAGTCTGAGGTGTCCCAAATTCAGCTTCTAAGATCAGAATTTCCGAAACTATAAACGGTAGTGTGTTGGTTAAACGAAGGTAAAGTTGCGTTTTGCAGTGGTGGTTAATATCTATTTCTGGCAGTTTACAAATTCCGACTAGTTTAGAAAAAATTTGAGAAAAAGCGAATTATTTGTTAATTTTAATATATGCAGAATGACCATTTTAAAAAATGGTTCATTATTTAAAGAGTTACATGAACAGTTAAAATAAGGCGAAGTTGCAACTTTTACTACATTTAAATTTTCCTACCTTGCGGTTACGGAAACCTTTGTTATTAGTCTAATTTGGGACACCTTGTACAAATCGTCTTTGGGCAATATTTTTTTTCAATCACGCATTCAAAATTTCATTGTCAGGGAACGAATTATTAAAATTTCCTCTCCTGCAAGTGACTTAAATTACGCAATCATTTTCATTCAGCAAAATCGGGCTTTATGTTCAAACTCAACCAATCGCCCACTTTTAAATCCACGTATGTATAACAATTTAATATCTTTTAGGCAAATTAGCACCGGAAATCCAGAAGCTACAGCTTCTCTTTCAGCGTTTGCTAATCATGTTCTAAGAGAAATATGTTCACAACAGTGGGTATTAGATAGGTATGATTTTCTTGCGACATCAAACTAAAATTTCATTGGATAACGTTGATTTGCAGATGTTTATGTCACCCTGAAAAGCTTTGCGATAGCGATAATTTACTAGATGACTTATTGACTCATTCCCAAGCTCAGAGATTGTTACACATGATCTGCTACCCTGAGCTAGCCGCCAGCATCGATGAGCTCGATCAAAAGAGCATGATCAGTCGAATTCTTGAGGTAAAATATATACAACTCAGTCCCTGTCAAGATGCATCTTGCAAATTTTTACTAACTCATTTCAGAATCTTGAGCTTTGGACTTTGCGAATGTCGTGGTTGGATCTACAACTGATGTTTAAACAATACAGTGCAAATACACCCGAGCTTTCACAATGGCTTGATACGGTGGCCAAAGCAGCAATTGATGTTTTTCAGCTGAATTCTCCTCATGGCGGAAGCCCCAGGACGGAAGACTCCAAAAAATCTGAAGCCAAAAACAAAACTAGTTCAATATGGTTAGTGGCGCCGCTTATTGCCAAATTATCTGGCGCTATACAAGGACGAGTTTTAAAGGTAAGATATTTTCAAAGTGTTTGTGGATGCTTGTGGATATTTTCAAATGGGAGTTGTTAAAAATCTTGCCTAGACGAGTCCCTGCTTTTTTTGTTTCCTTGAATATTTTGGATTTTTTACCACAAAAAAATTATTCCACCTGATTTTATAGGTAGCGGGCCAAGTTTTAGAGAGTGGAGGGTGGCATTGCAAAGACCAAAAGCCGGTGGTCAAGAGAAGTATGAGTGAAAGACACAGTACGTCCACACATCAGCCTTTTCTGAGTTTGGTTCTGACTTGTTTGAAAGGTCAAGAGGAGGGCCAGAAGGAAGGGCTTTTATCTTCGTTACATCAACAACTAACTCAAGTAGGCTCCCGGGGTTGATTATTAAGATAGAAATTTATATATTTATTATTCTAATTATCATGGATAGAAAATTGGTTATTACATTTTTCAACGTATATACACACAGACAAGTTTACGTAAGGATCTTTATAGAGAAGTATTTTGTAGTTGGTACAACAAGCCAAAGAAGGTAACCTACAAGACTCGTGCCACAGTGATCGAATGTTAGATGGACTCCAGCTGAGATTTGCCTTAGTTGGAGGAGTCTTTGAGGTGTGTTTTAACATATCATTTACTTTAGTTTCCTGCAGGTGTTAAAGGTTTATATTCTAGGCTTTTCAGCGAAATAGTTCGGCAACAACAGACTGGGCTCTCTTACTAGTCCAACTAGTCACACATGGAATTATCGATTTGCACACGAATAGTGAACTTTTTACCACTGTTATTGATATGTTAGCTACTTTGATTCACTCAGCTTTAGCAACTGACACGCAGGTAAGCATATCAAATCGCTTAATCATGTTGGAATTATTACATATTTGTAATAGGATGATGGTAAGAAAATGCATCAAAACTTGATGAAGAAAATCAAAAAGGAAATTGGGGAAAGACATAATGTGTCTTTAATGCACATTAAGCAACTGCTACCGCTACCAAGAATTGCCACAGAGATCATAGCGGTCGAACCTGTAGGTTCTGTTACTGACAGCAAAGGATTTAAGATAAGTTTTGACAGTGTCGACAAGAAACATGATTTGTTGGTGAGTTAACCTTTTATAGATACCATAGCTGATATTTAGCGGATAATTTTGGCATTTAGATTGCAGACAAACAACGTGTAAGCAGTTGGGACATTTTGGAAGGTATGAAAAATCCGCCGCCTTTGTCTTGGTCATGGTTTGGAGCGGTGCGCTTGGAAAGAAAACCTTTAACTGGGGAAGAAACTCATAGGTTACTTAAGTTTCACACGCACAGTTTACAAAAGCCTAGGAGTTACTATCTTGATCCACCTCCATTACCTCCAGAAGACTTGGAGCCTATTCCTGATAAACCTGTAAGTTTTTGCAGTTACTTTTGTTTTTGTTTAATCACATAGAACATGTACAAAATTTTGTTAACCCTTAAATAATTCTATACTATAATTAAAAAAGATAGAAATTTCGAGTCAGAGAAAAAAAAAGATTATTAAATTGAAGCCAAAAGAATGCTATAAATGTTATCACCACGGGATCTCCTAAAAATTCTGTAGTCGAGACAATATTCATTTTCAAATTATACATCTTCTATTTTTTTAATTCATATTTATCATGCAGCGAGATCTAAATAATTGGAATAAATTTATTTAGAGTTCAGTGCAACATCCTGGCTCACAGTGTACTTTTTTTAATCAGGACTCAAATTTGAAAGCCGATACCCCTTCGTCAGTGGATCAAAGTCCAGTAGCATTAGGCAAGGGTAGGGGTAGTAAAGGAGGTCAAAGGAAGCCACGTAAACCAAAGCAACCGGGCCCCATAAACGTGAATCCATTAGCTATGGGACATTCGCCTATGGGACAAGGGCAACCAGGCTTAGGAATGGGTGGCAATCCACAGATGCACGGCATGGGAGGATATGGTCAAAATCCAGGTAAGTAAAAATCTTCAAATTAATTCAGTCAGTGCAATATAAATTGATTTAGGACATAGGTATGATTTGAAAAATTTTACGACTCCTTGTAATTTTGTTATGTCATAAAGCATCAAAATGGTAAAACTCACCGTACTCTTAAATATGCTAAATAAAATTAACACCTCATTTCGTGGCACCATTTTTTATATATTAATAATTCCGTTTTATTCAGGAATGCAACCGTCACAGCAATATGGCGGCAATCCAGGACAGCCTTGGTATGGCCAAAATCAAAATCCTCCACAAGGTTACGGTTATGCTCCCATGCCCGGTAAGTTTCCATACGTTAATATATTAAGAGCATAAAAATTAATAAATAATAAAAATTATCAATTATTTTAAAAATTGTAGTGTCCTTAACTTTTTGAGCATTTTTATCGTCGCATTTTGTAAGTCCTCATTGAATAAATCGGAAGTACGCATTGTGTTGTATGTAACCTTTCAATACAGTAAATTTTGTTTCTTTTCAGTAAATCGTTTTGAAAGACCTCAAATCAACCCCTCCAAGCAAGCGTTGTCTAATATGCTTAGACAGCGACATCCCACCAATACTTATGGTATGCCAGCAATGCCCACCAGTCAAATGGGTAATGGTCCAGGTCCAGGTTATGGTCAGATGCCAAGGTTCCCAAGGCAACCACTTAGGCAACAACATCCCGCAGCCATGCAAACTAACCAGGTTAGCACGGGAATCTTTCCATGTATCTTGTACACCATTGAATAGTACCTTGTGTTGCAGATTAAAGTTTTCATTACTTGTGTGACTCGTTCAAGAAGTGTTTGCAATTTTTACATTTGAAAACTGATAATAGCGAAATTGTTTTTGGTTTCTATTAGAACTTATTAAAGTAATACACTGATTTTGTCCATTGCGTCTAATTGAATAATTACATATATTTAGCTGAGGTGATTATTAAATTAAATTTATGCTCTTGGGCCCAAGATATCGAAAAATTGGTAAAATACTGCCGTAAATTCATTTTTTTGTCAAAATAATTTTGTTGGCAAAGTTACAAGGAATTAGGTACATATATTCTCTTAGTAAATGTTAAAAGATGATTGAAAATTAACTTTTGATCTAAAAGCAAGAATAGAATATTTATCTGAGAAAAGCAATGCATTTTTTTGCATTTTGCAGGGAATGTTTCCAAATCAGTATGGAAATATGCAGGGTGGAATGGGTAGCCAATATGGTAATTTCCCTGGCGGTAACCAGATGATTCAAGGAAACATGCAAAACAATCCTCAGCTTATGCAGGGTAAGATGTTTTTGCTTTTAAGTTTGCATATTGACGTAACTATATAGTGGATCCAGAATAAGAACTAGGTATTTAATAATATAATGTGTTTCACTCGGTGAAAACGCAATTTACTACTGTGTCTAAATTTGTACTTTATGCCTCCACTTTGTTACTTTATTAAATTTTTGGGTTTTTAGCCTCTCAGGGAAATATGTTTGCCGGCCAACAGCAAGGTTTCGGACAACCAAGACCAAGTCAGCCCGATTTTCGTCAAATGGGTGGTAACCCACGCGCTTCATACATGCAGCAAGCTCCGAACGTAACAATGAATACTAATATGGCTAATATGGGTGGCATGGGTGCACAAGGTATTGATAATATGTATATTATTTTTTCTTGGTAAAAATTTACCCAATAGAACCAAGAGGAACTCGGAAGCCGCAATTCAAGTATTCACAAAAAACATATTTTTTAATGCATTTCAGGTGGGCCAGCGCCTCCATATTCTAGGCCAACCCAAGTGATGCAAACTGGTGTTCAGAATCAACAAACGTCGTTTCAACAGCAACAGCGCATGCGCCAGCAGGTAAGTAACACAGGATTTGCTCTATTACTTAGATTATATCTATAAACTCTCGAATTATGAAGTGTGTGTTTCTCTAAAATAACGGTTTATTAAATGCTACCTTAACATCCCCGAGATGTGATCTTTTCTATAGTATAGGCAAATATGTCAAGCCGACCTGTCATCTGACACTACTCCATAATCTGAAATAGTTTTTTTTTACTTTGATCTCGTTCTAAAATTATGATTTATTTTTCAGATGATGGCTCTTCAGCAGCAGCAGCAGCAGCAACAACAAGGTGGACCTGGTGCTAACCAGCCCAATCCTGCTCTAGTCGCACATATTCAAAGGCAACAGATGAATCCGCAGGCTTATCATCAGCCTCCCGCTTACAACATGCAATAGATTTCTGACAAAATTTTTTATTTCTGGTGAAGGAGGTATAAATCTACTAAACACCCTAGTTTCTCACATTCATTATACAGCATCTAAATCCCTAAACGAATCATTACATATTTTTATTTTATTGCTACTCACATTGTTTCGTTTATATCTCTTTAACCGTGCCTATGATGCAGATATATAATTTTAATTATGTAGGTATGTATTATTTATTTTAATATTTGGTTAAAGAGAGTCGACTTTTACTACTATTTTTTATTAAGCGTTTAGTTAGGTTTATATTGCTGTGTTTAGTAATTATAGTTATATAAAAAAACCTTTTATACCTATTTTATCGTTTAGAGCAATAAATAAATTTGTACAATTCCAATCTGAAATGCATTTTTTTATTCATTCCTATATGTTATTCAACCAAGGGGGGTTGAGTGAAGTTTGAACACGCAAGTAATATGGCACATACTGCGTTGATAACGTAAAGAAACATAACTGATGATTGACAGGTTGAATGATGGTAATCGCCGAGTTGCGAATTTGGTAATATCTAGGGTGTCCCATCATCCGTGTAATTATTTGAATGATAATAATAAAAAAATATGATAAAAAATGTCTTATAAACTGTAACCACGTTACTGAAATTTCCGTCTAAAATGCTCTTGGACTAACAGGGATCGCACTATAAGCATGGTATGTAGACACCCATATTAAGGGGCCTACTGTCCAACGTCTGCCTAACTGCCTGTCCTGCAGACAGAGCGATACGGCTACTGCCATACAGATGGCGCGTTGTGTATCATGCACTTGGACGGTTCGGTAACACGCGTGTGCAGAAGTTACGTCCAGATTTATACCGGGTGACCGAAATGGAATGTAAAGGTCACGCGAAAATGTATACCCCCTTAGCATTGCTACCTGAATGTGTCAACTATAAAAGTTGTACAGAATTTTCTTAAATATCTTATGATATTAAAGAAAAAAGAATTGCATATCGCCTTTTTGAGATACGACCAAAATGAGACACCCAGTATGTTATTATTTATATATATGAGGATTTTCCAAAGATATTTTTAGAGATATTTTTTCTAATAGTTCCTGCGAAAATGAAGAATTGTTTATCATGTAATTTTGAGATAATAGCCTAAGAGAAGAATAAAGAGGAAAAATGATTTTGCAGAAATTTGTTAGGTCCTAAAATATTATGATACGCCAATGACGTTAGGGATTCGTAAGTAGGTTCAGGGCCATATGAATTTGCTTTGTAACTTTCCTCCAGACCCGCTTACCCTTAGATCTGACAGAGACTTTTAAATCACCCTGAATTTTATATGTTGCATGAATTATTCAATTTTTAGCTTCAGTTGTGCTTATTTCTTTCAAAATGACTTATATCGCCCATAATAGAAGATTTAATTAAGATTATTATGTAAAATTTTCTTTAAGCTTGATCAATGACATAATACTTCACTTTTCATACCAATACAAAAAGTGAGTTGTTAACATACAAAGGTCAAGTTTAGATAAACGTTTAATAATCCTTTTTTAAATATGTTATTACATAGTTTTTCTTTCGATTTTCTACTTGATCTAGCCCAATGATAGATAATAAGGTTGATCTTTTTGCTCCAATTATGTAAGGCATTATTAAACATCCTTAATTGATTTCGCTATTCTTCCACACACTATACCCTTGAAAAATATGGTATAGTAGAAAGTATAAAACCCAATCGAAGGCGAGAGTGGACCGCCTTTATATTTTCCTGTATATCTAGCAAGCTTCTGCAATAACCGTTCCGCATACCGCATATTACCAATCTTGTGTGGTTCTTGTAATCAAAGAATGTCAGTGTTATCGCTGATACAGTTCCACTCCTCAAACAATGGCTTCTAAGTGAATGCCAATCACACAAAAGAATTCTGCAATTTAATTCAAAGTATCTACCTGTACTTGTCATAGTTCCCAGCAACAGTTTTATACAATATGGTTCTTTCGGATCGGAAGAAGTGTTGCAGATCCTATTGGATAAACGATTGTGGCAATTTCAAGTGCGGAGAGTAAGTACGATTAATATTTAAGTATAAGTAGGTAAGTGATTGTTTCGTAAAGATTGGGCTATTGATGCATATTTGCAATCCTATTGAACCGAATTTTAACTCATCAAAATATTCGCGTTGAAGGCAATAAGGTCATACCTGTATTTTCAAATTAATGATACTTTCAAAATACGGAAATTGGACCATCGCCATACGAATATCGAATCTCTCGCATTTTTTTTCATCAGAATTAGACAACTTTCCCTCTGGTTTTTTGAATAATTCTGTTGCGTAATTGCTGTTTTTTCTAACTCTCTCAGTAGCTCTTTATTCCAGAAGAGACTGAAATTAGGCATTTTTTTTGTCAATTTAGAGGGTTTTCCATTTTGCGTTGTGAATTTAAGGTACAGGGGGATGCGTTGTACGTGAAGATTTTTTGTTAGTTTCATAAATATGCCATAGCTTCTAGAAATGAATCCAGCTTCAGCAGGAGTCCGGCACTTTTGTTGATCATCAAAATATAGGTAACAGGACACGGGTTACCATAGCTGACCATTAGTTTATGAATTTCAGTATCAACAAAAAATAATTTTCGTAGCTATTATTGTGGTCTTAACATAAAATGCACGTGTTTTTCTAACATGAACCTGTGCTTTGCTACTTGTCCAACAATGGAACAATAGGAATAACGCACCATCATTTTCTATACCTACGTATTTATTGCCATTTGCGCATTGTAGACTATTGGGAATAAATTGATTTTCTTTTCACAGAATATCTGAAAAAAATTGTCAAGACCACTCAGCATGGAAATTTTGGCACAAACGTCGCTACATCGTCGCTACCTTAGCTTTCTTCGGATTTTTCAACATTTATTCTCTGCGAGTAAATTTAAGCATAGCGATAGTTGCTATGACTCAGGACAGGTTCGAGGTCCTGAAAAATGGTACCAAGGTGTCATTGGTACAAACAAATCAATTCATATAGAAAAACGAATTTTTACTTCGAGTCTCTTTAGGGACCCGAATTTGATTGGAATAACGAGCTGCAGGGCTACATCCTTAGTTCTTTTTTCTACGGATATATCACCACACAGCTATTAGGAGGATACTTGGCAACGAAATTCGGAGGAAAAGTGATATTTGGATCAGGAGTAGCAGTCACTGCTGCTTTAACTTTGGTAACACCTTGGCTTGCCTATGCCAATGTCTACCTGCTATTGGCTGTGAGAATTATTGAGGGTATTTTTGAGGTAAAACGATTTTCATATTATTGCTCTGGATCCGAAAGTTTAGCGGAGAAGCTCTAGTAAAGCACTAAGCATGAAGCTAATTTCCATAGAATCCAAGAATCTAACCAATATTCATACTTTAGATCAATGATCGAAAGTAGCTTGCAGTTAAGGCTACAGAACATGAATAATTTGGCTCTTAAGATTATTCAGGTATCTTGCTACGTTTTAGGGTGTTACATATCCATGCATTCATGCCGTGTGGGCCAAATGGGCCCCACCTTTAGAACGAAGCAAACTAGCCACCATTGCGTTTTCGGGAAGTTATGCCGGCACTGTATTTGCCATGCCTACATGTGCTTATCTGGCAAATGCTTTTGGATGGCCCAGTATATTCTATTTCTCTGGTAAGCCATTATGATATATTAAAATTTCCATGTACGATTCGATCATACGCAGTTGTCGCCTCAGACAAAGCGATGCCATAACTTTTTCATGTGAAAATAGACGGATTAAGTTAATTACTAAATATATATACATTTGTGCGATACTTATTGCTTCGTAGATAATAAACGCAAAGTCATATATTGTTGAAGTGGAGGAAAATGTTAATTTGTTCTTGCAGGAGCATTGGGGTTAATTTGGTATGCCCTTTGGACGGTCCTGGTAGCCAACTCGCCAGAAGAAGATAAACACATCACAAAAGAAGAACTAGATTACATTTTAAATTCCCTTAAAGAGACCACCTTTAACAAGAAGTTGGACATCCCTTGGATGAAAATCTTGACTTCGTCTGCTGTGTGGGCCATCGTAATTTCCCACTTTAGCGAAAACTGGGGTTTCTATACCTTACTAACTCAATTACCAAAGTATCTGAAAGGTAATTAATTAAAACTGGAGTATCTTGAAGATTTTTTCATTTGCACGAATTTCAGATATCCATGGTTATGACCTTGGCAAATCAGGCTTCCTATCTGGCTTTCCATACTTAGTGATGGCCTTAATGATGCAATTTGCTGGCCAATGGGCTGATTGGCTGAGGTCAAAGGGGATTCTAACTACAACTCAAGTTCGGAAGATATTTAATTGCAGCGGTTTTCTGGCCCAGACTATCTTCATGATGGGTGCGGCTTTTTGGTCGGATAAGATTGGAACTGTGTTTTGTTTGACTTTGGCTGTTGGCCTGGGAGCGTTCGCTTGGGCTGGCTTTAGGTATAAAGTGCCTGCAAAATCGAGTAAATATTTTGCTGAGAAACTATGATTTTTTAAGTGTGAATCATTTGGATGTAGCTCCTCAATATGCCAGTGTAATAATGGGTATAGGAAACACTATTGCCACCTTACCAGGAATTATCAGTCCCATTTTGTCTGGTTACATAGTCTCGAAACCACCTGTATGTACTCATTTTTTCATTTTCAGCCTTTTCATTAATTTACTTTTTTTCTCAGCAAATTATAGAGTGGCAAATTGTATTTTATATCTCAGCGGGCATTTACATGTTTGGCGCCATTGTTTATGGATGTTTCGCATCTGGAGAGCTTCAGAATTGGGCAACGATAAAAGATAACATAACGAAAGTTGATGAAGAGAAAGAAAAACACGCAATGGAGAACAAAACTTTTATTTCCGACGATGAAGGCCTTTGATTGTACGTATGTGATGATTGACGCCTTTGAGTGGATGTTTATAAATTGTAATTATTTGGTCCTACCATTGAAGTGTTCACTTGCTATCAACTATTGTTTAGGTCACTATTGTAAAAATAAGCTAACTTAAAACGTGATATAAACTTTCAAAAAAGATTTTCAGTGATTTTTTATCCTTATCCAATAGCTTACATGCGAGTTCTTTACTGCTGTATAACAGCTATTTAGTAGTACCCAGTAGCTCGCTCATCAGCCGCTGTTTAATGTGCCGGTCCAATTGGAAAATCTACTTTTATCAGTTACTGATATAAGTAATTAGGTTACTAGTCTACCATCCCAAGTAAAAGTCGGCACATAGACTATTTTTCTTCCATGCTGGCAACACTGGTAGCGGTTGTAACCTGCGCATAAAGGTAGATTCTCACTATACATTCAGTTTCCTTCCCATGTTTGTTCCGTAAGCGTTAAGTACAATTTCATATTGGCAATGTGTAAATTGAGCTGATAAATTGAATAGGCATGTAACTGGATGACGTATTCTCTGGAATATACAGATCAATTTGTGTAGACGATAAATTACGGAACGTATTTGGAACGGATATGGGTTGGAAACCGAATTTATAGTGAAAATGAACCATAATTCGTACGAAAAAGATTAATTTGTACTGAAAAGATAAACGAAGGCTGGTTTAAACGCCGCTCTTATTCTTAACTGAAATTGAAATCAGTGTTGGGAGATTAAGGTTTTTCCTTCTTAAGGGAGTTTAGAGACTTTTACCATAGTAATCCACAGTAACATTCCAAAAAAGCTTTCAAAGGATTATGTATTTATTTGTGAACGAATAAAACAAAGATACATAAAAATTCCATTTCGACTCATATCTTATGAAATTTATAGATCATATCGAAGAGTTTAGTTCAGTTTTTATGGTGAAATCCCCTTCCCATTCCCCAAATTTACAGTCTAAGGTGCTCCAGTGGAGATATCATCAGCACTTTAACTGACAATGATCAATATTCTCTAATATATTCAATCCGTCTGTAATCCTGACGTCGGATTCTCGAAATCTGGATTCGATTTTTATTTCCGTTTCTCCAACTTTAATTGCCTTATTAATGAACTTTCAACAAGATTTGGCGAAGACTTTTCGAGATCTTTACAGATAACAAATTGTTGCAAAGATTTCAAATCCTATTCGCCGAATTCCTATTTAAAACGACAATTAAACTTGGTAAAATCACAATCGAAATCTAATCCAGATTTAAAGAATACGGTGTCTGATTGAAAATTCTCAAATAACCGATTTGTTTGCCAATCTTTGCTTACTTGCAAAACGAATTTTTCCGTATGCTTGCCGAAATACATGTCGATATTCTCGCTATCATGCGTCAAAGAGTTTTGCCTTCAGAGCTCATAAAACCACAAAGTTGAAACTAGCGGCATGATTATTACCCATTAAAAAATTATGATCGCAAACAAGGGTACTTTTTTTTAATTTGAGCGAACGCTCGTGCTTCCTTCATCAATTTTATATCATTCATTTCCCTTTTGAATCACACCCGAAATAGACTCAGAACGTAACCAATACCGATCAGAAAACTTCCGCCACAGCGCGAAAACTCCTACATAACTGCCCCTTTCAGAAATCAATACTAGCGCATGACTTTCATAATGGAGATCTTACATCCTTGTTCGGGAGTTGACCATTTCCCTTGCATATAGCTACAGCAATTTCTGCAGTATCATTAGCTGTGCAAGACAGAGAGAGTTACATAATCTGGGATGAAGTTCCTCATAGAGTATATATTCGTTTGGTGGTCTGTTCAAGAACCAGGCTTAGAGCCAATGAGAGGGTGTGATTGTGACGGCATGCGCGGAAGAGGGATGCTAGTATCGTAAAAGAAGTTGGTGGAAATTATCAGAATGGAGGTGAAAATAATGGAAATGGATGTGGAGGCAGGCAGTCGAGACGGAACTCCCTTCGCGACCACTATTCTACCTGTATCTTTGTTCAAATTTGCCCAAAAAATCTCTATTTTCTATAATTTTCAACTGCTAAATTAGGGTAGAGTAGAAAGAGATTTTATCCGAATATTTTTATACAATTATTGAAGTCATGTTCCCGGGGCAGTGTGTAATAAAACTAGTGAGGAAAGTTGTTCAAAGACTGAGAAAAGTTAAAGTATTTAACAATGGTGCAAACAAATACGTTCTAGTAAATTAAGGAATAAAATTATAGGAAATTACGTGAATTGCAAACGCACAATGATAGAAATAGACATTAATTTGAATTCTACCTAGGGGCTTTCTGGTGGCGTTAGAAGAGCTTTTGGTAAGTACCTAAAGAGGTGTATTACAGCATTTGGTACAGATAAACTTTCAATTGTGAAAACTAAGTAACGCTCGACTCTAGTAAAAACGCACGATTAATTTTCGTTCCCAATACTTGTCCATTCAACTAACAAAACAATAAAACTAAGAAAACTACAAATAGTTAATTTTCTGATGTCCGGATTCCTGTAAAGAACAAGACAAGGTTCCCGTGATTAGGTTTCGGGACAGAGATCGATTTTTAGAGGGCAGAGTCAAAGAGAAAAGGGCAGACATAAAATTTCAAATTAAAACTTATGCATGTTGGCTTGTTAAAAACCTTGAAAATTCAATGCTTTGTGGTAGTAAATGAACCGAAAAAAGTCATGGCGTAGTCAAACTTATCAAATCTAGAGAGCAAATAAGTCATTATGTGTCACCGAATAAGTTAATTGGCATCACACTTGTAATCGTTGCATACACTCTACGAACAAATAAATTTGTTCCCGTCAGTCCAGGGCAATGCTTTAAAAGTATCAACTAAAAAAGGAACCGTTTTACAAAGTTACTTTAATCAACTGCTTAACACGAATAAGTATCATTACTGCGTCATTCATGCGTATGTTGCTAATGCTGAAGCGCTCAACACGAAGAAAATACCCGAAAAGTACGTTCGACATAGAGGGTTTTAAAAGCATTGGGCTGTGCTTCGCTAATGTTTTCTTATTCCATGGTTCAACTATGAAAGACAATCAATACAGCTTGTAAAGTCAATGTACACTGAGAATATTTAGTGCGGTGCACTAAATAATGTTTTTAAAGCAATAATAGAATCAATGTGGACGTCGCTTTATAAAACAAATGTGCTCTAAATATATTTTATAAAGGTAGTAAACATACGAACAAAACTATTGTAAAAGCGTCTTAAGAACTCTTATACGATATTTTATATTAAAGTAATGCAGCAACTCATAAATTCATATAAGATATTTACTGCGGAAAAAGCATTGATCTTTTTGCCTATACTAGTATGGTGCTAGTGTAGTAAAATGAAGGTCTCTAAAAATGCTTTTCCAAGGCTCCAGGATCCCAATTGAAGTATCCAGGATCGCTCTAGGACTCATATCATTCCATTTAACTGAAAAACGGCTCATCGAAAATTTAGATTTTTAAAAAATTTTCAAAGCAAGGGAAGCACCTACTTTTTGTCACTCTAAACTTCAAACGTCGATATCTCGGGAACAGATAAAGCAATGGCATTAAAAATAGCTCTACACAAAACTTATTGCTTTATGAAGACGATAATAATTGTCAACATAATTTACAACCTTTGGTCCATTAAAAAAAAGTGTTGTTAGTTTGATAAATTGTGATGTTGATTTATACGATTTGACACTAGACTCTGATGATCTTGTGAAAAATTAAAAGCTTTGCTAATTCGGGATTTTCGTAGGACCTATAATAATGGAAATATGACTATATGACTCTTAATATGAATTTTCGGTTGGACCAAATTGGGTTCTATCGCAATATTCGTTTGTAAGTTCGTCTAAGTTTCATTGTTCTTTTTTTACCCTGTAGAAAAACTGATTTAGCTTGATATCTCATCAGTCAAAATGAATCTCCAATTTTTTCCTTTGCTTGAACAAAGATTAGTGCAAAGATAAAGGTCATATGTACACACACGAGCTATATGAGATGTTCAAACATAATGGAATTCTAATCTCCTTTGCTTTAATCCCTACATCACTATGATTATCCGGAGATTATTATGACTGATTTTAATGCAAAGGACTTAAAAATATAGAACTTTAATAACGTTTTTGTTTTGGAATTTGCAGGATCAGAGTTCATGATGGGTAAAATTATATAAAAGAATGCCTTCCGAGCTAAAAGACAATTTCTAGAAGGAACGAAATTATACAGCCATCTCGAATTTGCATGGAATTCTTTGTAAGGCAGCATTTTCAATTTTTCTATAGGTCCAAAAATAAAGACTGTTCGGAGGCGGTTCTCAAAAAATACATCTTCAAAGCCACCAATCAGGGAGTTCAGGACCACAAATACATGTATGCGAAATTCCAAAAGTTTATTTCGTGAAAAATTGGCACAGAGTTGCGAAAACCACATCACTTTAACAGTACACAACGATTCTATGTTCAGTTTTTCACAAATGCTTAATGTACCATTGACTGTCTGAAATCCTGTATATTTTCGAATGTCGACCTTATGGCGGCAAGCGCTCAAAACACGCATGATTGCAAAGACTTAACTAATAATTAAAGGGATCGAACAATAAAGATGCGATCGGATAAAACTTAATTTCATAATATACATATTTAAGCCATTTCATTACAGCAATCCAGAAAAAAGCGTTTTCCATTGCGCGCGTGATAAATTCCATGGTGAGACGAAATTGATCGCGGGAAGTCATGCACGGGAAAGTACATTTCGGTATGTGTAATGGGCGATACTTTTAATTATTGAATTTTGAAAAAGGTAAATGATCTATGGAATTGAGGTACTCGCTGCAGCTTTGGAAGAGCTGGTAATATTTGCATTTTTTTAAGTAGATAGGTGTTAAGTAAGGTTTTCGTAGCAAAATTCAACTATATTTGTATAGCTTAAAGTTTTGTGAATTTCCATTTCAAATGAATAAACAAGAATATCGTTCACACATTCTTGTAAATACCTCTCCATTTTTGTCACACAAGCTGCTGGTTCCTACTCATTTTCTCAACATCTTATCTTAGAGATCTCGAAATAAAATCTAACGGCTGTACTATCCTTATCTAAGCCTGTGATATGCAGGGCAGTTTTCCCGTGCACTTACAGTGATTATTTATCGCGCGATTGCGGGTAAGGCGTCATTTCAGTGCACTCAACTGACCACGGCAAATTTCTAGTTTTCAGAGTTGTATACAGAGTGTTTCTGGATATGTACGCAATACACATATCTACAGGTTTTATGGAGGCGTCAAATGGGAGCAATGCTTGATGAGGCCTAACTCAAGAATTCTCGAACATTTTTATCGGCTCTTGTTTTGAGAGAACCCAGAGATCAATAGAAGTGCACACATGTTTCTTATTTACAACTCCTATTCACAAGATTAATTAGATACTAATAACCTTTTTATAGTGAAAATAGTTTATAACAACAATTGCTCAGCTCAGATTTCATTATCATACTTACCGTCAGTAAACTTGAAACGAATCTCATTATTATGATAGACATTCAAACGTGGATGCTCAATCGTAACGTCGAAGAAATTACTTAATAATGGGATCTTGATCTTGGTGGCAAAACTGATTACTCCCACTATTTTTTCTTTTGCATAATATACATGAAGCTCAAGGTTGAAACGTTACATGAAAAATCATGATTATCCGAATTGTGTTTACGCTGATTTGAGTCGCTTTTCCGAATTCAGTATCACTTGTGTTTTGAGGGCGGACAGTCAGAGATAAGTAATTATAGTGATTCATTTTTGTTGTTTCATTTGAGTTTTGTTATTCCATTCAACGTAAGTAATTGTCATTTCGCATGCGATTTTAAATTGAAGGAGTAAAAATAAAATTTAAAGTACCCTGAAGGATTTTAAATTGAGAGCTCTGGCCGAGCCTGAGTGGAATTATAATGTGAAATACGTTGGTATGGAATATTATCTCTGGATATTTCAATGATTTAGATGCAGTTTTCTGAAAATTAGTTGTAGTACAAAAATAAAAAATTCAAATTCTAAAGGTCTGCAAACCGACGTATGTATCGCTGTGCAGTTAATCTCGAGGTAGCTCCTAGCATCTGTTTTATTTTTAAAATAGATTTAAGTGCAAAAAACACCAATCCCATACTAATTTTAAATCCACATTCAATTTATAATACAATAACTATTTGATTAATTCACGTAAGTTAGCAGCTTTGAATTTTTTCCCTCGTTAAGTCGAACAAAAGAAAATTATTCCATTGCGTTCAAACTCTTTTGATGAAAGTGGTAATTTCTTCAAGAAAAATCATACTTTTTGCCGCAAAATCCGACAAGGTTATTAAAAGTCGATTTTTTGTCATTGAGTGTGAACTTTTGATGTTCAAGTATTATGTGGTTTCGATTTAACCACAACCCAAATGAACGACATAATAACTTATGCCTCTCACATTAACACCAAGTACATTTGCTGTTATTTTATTTTATTTTTTCAGTTAAGTAGGAGTATTTAAATCTGCGGTTCTGCGATTTTAAGTCAAGACGATTAATTAGTTAAACAAAATTCCTCAGCTAAGGATTTTGAAGGCAATCAAATCAAATCAACAAAATCGATAAACAAATTTTCGATTTACAATTTAATAAACCATAAATGTGCAAGATCAATAATTTTTTTATACTCGTATCTATTCATCCATTAGCAATAATCTACTTAGTATAAAATTTCATAATACACACAGTGAATAAGTGTTACTTTCAAATGCTAATTCAACCGCATTATTATATTTCGGTAATTATACTCGGATTAACGCATGAAGATTCGTCAGTTACCACAAGTGTGTAAAGCATCTGATTACCTATCTAAGCCATTTAAAGCGATAAACTGCGGTATGTTATTTTTACTTACACTATTAATGGGAGTTAAAGTGGATACCTCATTTGTACGTAAAATATTGAACACTGATAGCCCATTGATTTCCATTGTAAAAGCAATGGTTAAAAAAACAAAAAATATGCACTTTATATCAAACTTCTCCACCTAAGTGGAATGTTTTGTCGGTCAAAACCGGAAAGTTGACCTAAGAGCGAAATCATTTTTCGATACCCATCATCATCGGATCGCTGTCTGTGAAATAATACTTATGTTTTATTTTTTAATTTGAGCGATACAATATATGTACTAAAGCAAAAAGTGAGCTTTATTCGAGACACCGGTACCTAACCAGCTCTCCAGTGTCCAAAAATTACTGGAAGAGGCTCTGTTGCTTCGTTAAAAACCAAAGGGTGCCACCTGACCAACTTAGAACCCAGATCGGTAATCTCAGCTTGTTTTTTCTGTAAATGCATGTCTTGAGCGAAGAAGTTATCATTATAAAGTTACCCATTTTTTTTTGCAAATATAAAATCATGGTTGAGTGCATAAGGAAAATGAGATGTTTAGTTTCAAAGAGCGTTATGAATACCGATAACCTATTCACATACCACAATATGCACTACTAAACTCAGAAAACCTCGAAGTGTGAGGTCATCTGGTCATATGACCAGGTTAAAATCTCATTAATCTCGATATGTGTACGTAAATAATATTTAAATTGCAAATTATTTTTGACCTAAGTCAGTGCTATATGAATAATGTAGGGATATAATATCGAAGTGCATAGGGTTATATTTTTGTAAACAAGGATAAAGAGTTATTCAAGAACAACAAAGAATCAATTTTTAATGGAAATAATAAGAAACCGAGGATACCATTTTATTTTATACAGCGTGTCCCAAGTTTAATATATATTTTTTTTACATTGTTTATATACATAATGTAAGGATAACGCATAAACATGAGGATTAAATAACCTGGTTTCATCGCAAACAGTGAATTATGCTGGGATCAATTTTCATCGGATAACACTAGATAAAATTTCGTTATATTAAAATATAAATTATTTTTCATCAGAACGCGATTCTGAGAATAATTATACGAGTGCAACGTTTCCGAGCATTTACACAACTTAAATATTATTCGAATTTAATTATGTGTGTTTAAACACTTAATATAGATGATATTACTATACATATTAATAAAATTTGTTTAATCACTTAGCAGTACATGTCTGAGAGATATTGTAACAAAGTATTCGCGATCATCTATGGTAATAACAATAAATAATTTCCTCGAACGTTAAATAATTTATTAAACAATTACGCTTTGAATGGAATTTTTTCCCTTTTAATACTTTTCAGTTGGTTTGTTTCATCACTCGTGAAATAGTATATTAACATACAAGTTTCATAATGTAGCTCATTGTCGCTCCAGTCCCCGTGTGCGATAATAAGCCTTATGAACCATGTTCCTTATGCTATTTATTTTGATGAAAAAAGATTGTAATCCTTAAATGAGGTAAAAAATTCTAATGTCAAAATATTACAATTTTGTTCATTTTTGAGGCTTTCGACGTGAAAATGTACTATGTAGTTTAGGTACTTCGGCAGTATACAGTATATTTCACGACAGTAGCTATATGGAGGAGTGCACGCTTTCGCACATCTCCATTTATAGTATGGAAAAAACGAAGTAAACATAGTAGAGATCAGCTGTCGTACTGCATAAACTCTGTAATATTGCCAGCTTGCTTTTCAACAGCCAGGTTGCTTGATTGTTATTTAAAATTTCCTATTAAAATTATTTCAAATAATTTTCATTTTCAAAATTAAATAAGAAAAAAAATACAACCCTTAAACCTGAAACAAAATTAAATTCTAGAAATCAACAAAAAAAATAATAAAAATTTAATTAATGGAAATTACAATAAAAATCAAAACTGCATTAAATGCTCAAATCGGTCCCCTTCTTGAGCAGAACAGTGACCGAATATAAACCGTTCATAAAAATTCCGCCGCACGTTTGCAAGTGTTTTTGGGCTAATAGTTTGCATGCAATTTCGAATTTCAATTCGCAACTCATTTAAATTATTAATCTTATCACCTTCAAATCTATAAATTATAACATAAAGCCATAAGAAAAAATGTGCAGGAGTTAAATCAGGAGATCTTGCTGGCCACAAAATGTTGCCTCATCCACTTATCAGTTTGTTTCGAAAATGTCTTTCGGGACATTTCCTAGCAAGAGCGGCATTGTAGGCACCATGTTGCTGAAACCATACATCGCCTGATTCAACTTCTAATTAGTGGATTGCCAGAATATATTTGTGTCTGGAGAAGGTTGAGGTTTCTCAATTCATTCAAAGTATGTTTAATGAAAAACGAAACAATTACGTGACCACGTAAAATACCTGCCCAGACATTAAATTTTTGAGGATATTGGGTTCGTCCATTATACGTTCTGTGCAAATTCTCCTTTGACCAGTAACGAGTGACGGCTGGATTAGCGTGACCCAATAATGGAAAGGTCGATTCATCCATAAAAAGGGCGTTTTTGATGAAATTTTCATAATTATTCGCCATTTCCATTATTGTTCCACAAAAAAACAGCCGTCCTTCTAGGTCTTTAGGAAAAATCTCGTTCATTTTTTTGCACCCTGTATGAATTACATCCGTTTTTTCCTTTTATTGTTACCTTGTGGGGGGCGTTTATGAGGCAGGGGCGGAACGCATCCAATCGTCTCGAAATTTCGAATGGCACGACGCACTGTACCAACATTGGAAACGGGTCGATTATCAAAATTTTCTAATAAATAAATGGCAACTCCTAAGGATTGTCCTGAATAAAATTGTTTGACCACGAAGACTTTCTCTTCAATTGTAAAAATTTCCATTTTATTATACATATTTTTATTCGCTATTTTAACAATACGCGGAAGATAAAATTATTCCAAAGTTTCGATAGCAAGTGAAGAAAATATAATTCCATAAGTTCAAAACAAATTACAAATACGATATCGACAATGATACGTATTATTTTTTTTAATTAAGCAAGCCGGCAACATTACAGAGCTGTAGTACGATAGCTGATCTCCACTATGTTTACTTAGTTTTTTGTATACTATAAATGGAGATGCGCAGAAGCATACACTCCTTCATATCTCTAGTGTCATGAAATATACTACATATTGCCCTCATAAAAGAGTAAAATGGTATCGAAAGATTCCTCATTGTGACGTCGGTTTGATGCCATCATCGTGCGGAAAAGCTGCAATTTTGATTTTGCAACAAAAAATAATATATTGCATAACGAGCATTAAATGCTAGTCATATCCTTAAGAAATGCTCATTTTGACTAAATTGTAAATCATACGTTTTCTACGACTACAAACAATTTGTGAAACATAAAAGGGATTTACTGCTTAATCCTCCAAAAGCCAATACAGCTATCACCAAAATTTGTTTTTCCTTGTTGCTGTGGATACTGTTACGAAGCCGTGGGAAATAAGCTTATTTCCTTATCGTTGCGCTCGCAACTCGTAGGAAATGAAGCTATAGGGAAATCGAGGGTCGTTTGATACCATTTTTGAGTTGGTAACAATGCAATATCGTCACAGCCGTAAAAAATGATATTGTTTTATTGTGAATCACTAAAGCGTTTTAATAAATACTTCACATAACTTGTCTTTGACCTTCATAAATTACGGTTTTACAGATGATGTATTTCCCTAATGTGACGATAATTATGCAGGAAACACGATAATAGCAAATATACCAACACGTTTAATTGTTTATTATCAAATCCAGACACTTCACCTTGATGTTCTTTTAGGTCAGTTTTATATTGGGTCTTGGAGGTTACTTACAACTGAACTTCTTGACATAGTTTTAACTAATAAACGAGCTCATAAAATTTTTGTAAGGCTGTGGAATAATAAATCGGAAAGTTTGTTAAAAGGTTAAAAAGAAACGCCATATTTATTGGTACCAGAATTACATACAAGGTGTACAAGAAAATGAAAACATTCAATTTTTATCTCGCAATCGAACGGTTTGAATGAAATTCTGGGAGGTGCTGCCATCAGTTCCACCCTCAGATCAAACAAATTTACAGTCCATGAATTGGATATAAATTACGACGTCTAAATAGACGTAAATGAGATGTTGAATGAGATCAGCAAAATGCCTCGGAAAATTAATATTTTGCCACAATCATCTTCTCTTCAAGCGAGCAATATGATGGCAAAGAATGTGTTCATTCCCATTTTCTCTATATTGTTACGCCAGGTCAGTTTATATATTCTTAATCTTTAGTCATTTTTAGCATTCCACAATATATTTGCGATAAACAATTATCACAATATTCCAATTATTTGGATTTTATGCCTTCCATATCATAATGGGCTGGTTCAATTCTAAAAAAAAAATTATTTGAAAAGTTTCTAGTCCACCACAAGAAAGTTGGATGTGGAAAGTAGCGCTTATGGTTATTTAGAACAATGATAAAATGTTTGATGGAAGAAAACTTTCAAGTTATTAAATATCCATAGATGCTCGGGAGAAATTTAATACTTATCTGTATGTGCTTTTAAACTCTGAGCAGCCATAGGCGACGTACAACACGACAAAAATTTCTTTATTCCTTTCAATAATGGGAAATTTACATTACAATATTTGCTTAGGAGAATATTATATGGATGGATATGTCGATGTTATTTTATGGAATGTGACTATTTCCTATGGGCATTTTCAGCTGTTTTAAAAAACTTTTTACTAGAAATTATTAATTTAGAGCGAAGAGAAGATGCGATGGCAGTTATTGTCTGATTACACGCACAGGTGAGAAAACAAGCTTTACCACACGCGTATTTGGCGACGACCTCACATTGCCTATAAAGAAAAAAATCTAAGCGTGTTAGCAAGCATTACTTTCACCTCGTAAATACGTGGGGTGATGCTACTTTACCCCACCTAAAACAAAGTTTAATCTTCTAAGTTCTAAAACAGTTCACGAGACTTTCTTAATTGAGACGATTTCGGGTAGGCCAATTTTTGAAGTAACTTTCGGATATAGTCAAAGTTTCGAAAATTTTACAGACGTCATTCTACACTAAAATATTATATAATTTCGCGATATCATTTCACACACTCACAAACAGATTCATTTTGGTAATATCGCAGATATAAGTTGAACTTACTAATTTTTATGTTTCTTTATGCTTAGATGCTGCCACGATTAGATAATACAAGTTAATAACAAGATGATCTAACTTTCCTAATTATGAGCTATGACGGAATAAAGCAACCGACTGAAAAATGCATTTTTGTCAAGTGGATAATTATTAGCATTAACTTAATTACACGGGAAACAGAACATTTCGGAGTTAAAATTAACTAAGTACCAAATTTAGGCAACCATCCGTAAACATTATTGCTTTTGTCTTGAATGTAAGCAAATAATTGGCAATTAACCGAATACATACCCTGGTTGTCTCTCACAAATACACACTGTGTTGAGTTTGTGAATATGATAAATGCACTTTAAGTCCGAATTTTTCTAAAGGGCTAAATCATAAAATACATTTTTTGAGCCTGGAGCTATTGCATCAAATTACTGCTGTTCAAGGCATAGATAAAAAAAATCCTAAGAGTGTGCGATTAAATGTATGGTAAAAATTTTTGCCGCACGCAAATCAAAGTGGCAGCAGCCATTATCAAAACTTTTTGTAGATATTTGACACTGACCTACGTGCAACAAGATCTTCAACTGTATGTATGCGTGTAAAGATTTTACCACAGGCTAGTATTTAATTGAATTTATAGAACACAACAAAGGTAATATCCATGAGCTTGTAGGAAAATACGTGCGGTAGTAACTCTACCGCACTCGATTCCTTTTATAGTCACTACTGCACTCGATTTCTGATCGAACTTCGATTAAATGTGATATATGGAATTACTGATTGGTGACTTTTAACTTAAGGCTGAAGTTAATAAATGATAAGTGCATCGTAAATCAGTTTTTCTAAATGTCTATTTTGCTTATTGACATTTCAGTAGTATAAACCCTAATAAATCATTCACAAAATTTAACAATTTTCCATCAGTTTATAAATCATTCGTGACAAATTCCTATTGTAACCACACGAAAAATATCAACAATTATTGGAACCGAACTGCCTACCTGTTTGCTGCATTCAGTCTATCTGTAAATGCAAAAACTGCACTGTAACCTCTTAAGAAAGCTCACCAATGATGAAGCTTTAATCTACATATGACCTTTATTTAAGGGGACTTGCAGGTATATCTCGGTGAATAATTTTCTTTTGCTAATAAGATAGTACAATGGGCTAATTTATAATTATTAGTAAATCATTAACAAATATTGACTAAGGAGCTTCTAATCAACGGTGTTAAATATACCGAAAAGCACAATCATTTATATAATGTTGAGCAGGTAAGAAACTAACTTAAACCGCTTCAGTTTAGTTTTCTTCGGACATATCTCGCAATGCATGGAAATATCTTGTTCTTATCTGTATTACTCTGTTCAGAATTCAATGAGCGCCCCATGGGAGAGGATCGGTAGCTCAAAACATGATATTTTCAGTAAGAAGTAGTTCTAATTATTGATAGTCATGAATTCTATAAGTTCCGTCCTAAAAACCGGTAATCTGAGTTCTGTTTAAATATTTTTGGAGTATTGTTTATTCCTGGTAAGTAAACAAAGAAGTTTGATAATACATATCGCAATCTTTATAAATTTATAATAATTTAGTTTCATAGTGTGCGAGGCCTCTTTATTCCTTTGAAAATATGTTTTCCAAAATTAAAGCAGATGGAAATTCCAATTTTTAAAGTTCCTTACGTTTCTCTTTTTCGCTTTTCGAAGAGGAATGACGTAAGCATAAATAAGTCCCTACTAATTAAAAAATAGTTTAATAACTGGACAACAAAACTGTTTTTGACAATCCTTTTTTGATCTACAAAGTATACATTATATATTCATACGTCTTATTTTAGTACACGTTCAATCGTGCAAAACTCATCGCATCGCTTCCTTTTCCCAGAAACCTAAACTAGGACCGTAATGATCTACCTTATAATACTTGTACCCGAATAGGCTATTCTAGGTAACGAGCGGAAAGTGTATTCTTGATACCTTTGCATGAAAATTACAGCTTAGAGGTAAACGAATTAAAAAAAAATATATCCGAGATGTTTGAGGCCAATCGTTCTTTGGTTCAGATTAGTTCAAGTTAGTTTCGAAATTAATTATCTAATTTTTTTAGATAAGTAAACCCTAGTTGAAACAACTGTAAAAAGTCCTGGGGGCTTTGTTCGGTGTGTTATATCAGGCGAAATTAGTGTAACTTTGGGAGTCCCACAGGGATCCCGAAACCACGAATCTAAATATTATTTGAAGATAAAGAATATAACTTTAATATAATGTGTCCTCTGCGAATACCAACGCGATATTTTTTAAATAATTTCCATTTGAAATCGAAGTGAAAATATCAGTTATCCTTTAATTGTGCGTTGCAGAGTATACGATTATGTCATCGCCAACAGTAAATCAATTCCTCTAGAACAACAATTTCCTCTTTCAGGATTGAAACATGGATTTACAAGGTGATGAGGCCTCCAAAGATCCAAAGGCAGAGAAGCATAAACAACCCTTCGACGAATCAGATTTTGAAGGTAAGGGCAGTTCATACAGTATTTACCGAAGACATAAAATGAAAGAGTTATTCATATTTAAACTATTTGGTATTCATATTAGGATATTTAATCTGGTATTCCCTGTAAATCCGCAAATCGAATTTAAGTGTAAATGTGGTTTAAATTGTAATTTTTATTTGTAAAACTGTCAATTTAAGCCACGTTCGAGAGTTAGGTCAACTTGTGGATTTACGGAGCGTTAGAGAGTTAGTCAAGATGATAAACAAGGTTTAAAGAGAATGTTGAATGAGTGGCTAAGATCACTATCGGTTGAATTGATAGAGACGGAGTGAGGCAGTGAAAAGGAATTAAAAAGGATTTTTTTGTGATTACTGCCGTAGCAATTCTTTAATGTAGCTCTTTGAGACTAGATATTTTTTTCCTAATATTATGAGAATCTGTGTAACCATCTAAAATGCTATAGAATAATTGCTCTTTCATAGGATAGTATTATTATTTGCAGGCCATAGAGCTCACAGTGTTTTCGTTGGGGTTCACATACCAACTGAGAAAAGACACTCTCATAGACACAAAAAACACTCACATCACAGGAATTCTGCTGGAGATAAGTCGACTTCCGAAGACGAAAGACCAAGTAAGTACCCTAACGTCTTCATCGGTATACTTTAAAATTCAATATTATGCTACTTCCTACATTGACGTACAACCCATAGACAATATTGAATTTCAAAACTAGCTATCTACTGCAAACACATGGAGTCAGTTGAACGTATATTCAAAAGCACTTTCATTCCTCAAAATAATCCTTTATTTCCACGAGATATGCGTGAATAAGGCATTAATAAGTATGGTGTTATTTACGTCAAGGAACTAAGTGGAGAGTAGAGCATAATGTAATAGGTATTCTCGACAACAGAAGACAGGCCAAGACGTCTCCGTAACATTTATGTGATGTCTAGAAAAGTATCTGGTCACATTAAAAATGAAAATTTTCTTCTATTTATTTCCCTATTGCACATGTCGAGAAGATACGCTAAAAATGTCAAAACAAATTTTACAACTGACGAGATCCATTAAATAAACGGAATGAAAGTTAGTTGGCTTATTTGAGGCTTCTTTATTGCCCTGCCTTTACTTTCTTTATCCAATATTGAGTGACCTAATAATTTATTCTTTTCTCAGTGTTTGCTCCGTTTTCCTTTACAATTCTAGCATAATAAATATTCGTATTTAGATGCTTATCAATGCTTGAATCCCCAAATAACCTAAGACATTTATTGAACTGTAGCCTAATGCGAACAATGGAAACCAATGTCCAGTTCTTCGCCTTTTGAGAAAAGTTCTAAGAAATGATAAAATAACAAGAACGTTAACTTTGCTATTTATACGAACATACATGTTTCACGTTTCATAAGGCTTCTTATTAGGATCTACATGTGTAATTTAGTTCCAAAGCCCCTTTCAATGTAATAATACAAGGAAAATTGAAATGTAAAAAGAGTCGTTATATAAAGTACGTATTTGCGTCATTGCAAACCTTTCGTTTCCAAGCAGAGTATAACAGGTTTATGCTAATGATATTTTAAACGCGATTTTCTTTTTGTGCTTATAAAATTTAAATTTATGCACTTAGAAAAATTAGGTAGACAGATTTTGCTAGGTAATGGGGAGGAAGCCAGTCTCAGCAAGAGAAGAGATTGAAAAAAACAAGTAAATTTCAGTAATGTGAACCAACTTTTCCGCAAACTCAAAATATCGTGGAAGGACTAGAAAAGTATCAAAAAAAGTCATATAAAGAAACGCCATTTTTACTTTATATTTTTGCGTGTGACAGACGGAAATTCTTCGAAGGTTCACTTCGAGTTATGCTAATAACAATCCATCCCACTGCTCTTCTTGTTATTTTTTAAAGCTTTTTTGCAATTTTTTATCTGTAAAAATATTAGACTTTACTTATATTGTCTCCACGTCCCCCAAAATTGATCCCAAAACACACATACTCGAATCGCATATAAGTCTAATGTCTTAGGGTAGTGCAAATTTGACCTAGTTTCATTTTGTTTGATATACAGGGTTGTTCACTCAGCGCGCGTCAGACGATTACGGCCTTATTGACAGCTTTTATCGAAAATTCTTTTACAGTTATATGTAGGACCTTATAAGGTAAATTTTAAAAATATTCTCATTTATACAGGATATGTTAAAAAAGATACGATACAAATTTATGTTTTTTTTAATGGAACACCCTAATTATTATTGCATTTTTGGATTCTCAACATTCAATTGCACATATATTGAAAACTATTAATTCCAAGAATACCAACGTATTAATAAACTTGTATTGAAATTGAACGTAGAATCCAAAAATTCGATAATAATTAGGGTGCTCCATTTAAAAAAACATAAGTTTGCATTGTATCTTTTTTTGACATACCTTGTATAAATGAGAATATTTTTAAAATGCACTTTATAAGGTCCTACATCTAATTGTAGAAACAATTTTCGATAAAAGCCTTAAATAAGGCCGCAATCGTCCGACGTGTGCTTAGTGGACAACCCTGTATATTTATTTGCATACATTTATTTTATACACATAGTTATTGTATTTTGTGAACCCTCTCACAAAACCCGCTCTCATAGAACATACAGATTTAGAAGGCTCTTTCAATACACCCATCAGTATGATGCAAAAATTTTACTCTGTGACACTATGTTATATGATTATAGTCTGCAAAACCTGAACCCGAAAAACATCATCCCTTTTATCTAGGCAATTAATTCGCGTACATCAATACAGCATTTGATGAATATTTTTTCAGGATTTGTTATATCCAGAAGACGAGGACTCAGTTTGTGCGATGAGGGGGAAATATGTAAGCTTGTGTCACTTGTGTTCTAACTTTGTTGTAATGCATATTTCTGAAGTTTTCTCTTCATACCTTTTTTGATGTTGCATTATTCATTATCGCCCTCATGTCATTCATTGGCTCACTCATTTGGTAATTAGTTATGGTTTGAAAATGCATACTCGACAAACATTTATGTGTTGTATGTATGAATACTTAATCCAGCGTTAGGCGTTGTTTTCTAAGGTGTCATTGAATTATGGTATACCATATACAATGCTAGGAATTGTCTATGATAGAAAATCAGGGAAAATATTGCCTAGTTTATTCTCTTATCCGACTTAGGCACCTACAAAGCAGTTTCTGATATGCTGTTCTGCATTTTAGTTTTTAGCACGGGGAAAAGCTTTTTTATGTTTAGTACGAAATATAATTACAAACTGTGGTTAAATAAAAGTAATCATTGAAAACGGGTGGCAATCGAAAATACTAACAAAAATACTGCACAATATCAGACAGTGTTAATCCATAGATCTGTTTTGGGTGTAATGTATAAACGCCTCAACAAATAGAGCCTGTTTAGAGATAGTCTAATAATAGACAAGTATTTGCTTGTTAATTAACTGGCTTGTCAGGGAAGCATGATCCGCTATAAGTGAAAAAACGTCCTTGTCTGGATTTAAATAGGCATCGATCAGGCTTTTAATGGTTGTAATATGAATTGCTATAGTGTTCTGAAAAAGAAAATAATGGTAACGTAAAATGATGGTCCAGTAAAAGAACTAAGTTATTGGTAATTTTCTAAACACCTCGTTGCTTAACAACACATATATTTTGAAACGGTTATCGTCAGCCACTGAAACAAGCTTGCTGAGAGCTCAACAACCTTGACCATTAATGGTCATTTGCACGAAGTCATATTTTTTAAATATACGTAAGGGTAAGTTACCCATAAGTGAAAAATGTCCGTATTAATTTTAAGTTACTTGCCCCTGAAGCCCTGCCTTGCTCCTAGGCGACCCACACTATCTCGTCACCTCCTGATCCCTTCCCTACATACTTTTTTAATTCGTAGATGCAGTCATGCTAAAATGAATCACAATGCATAATTATTTTTGTTTATTTTTAAGTTGCATATTGACTTGCTGCGGTCATTGTGACAAAACGTTGTTGCGAGATCGAACGCTGCAACATTACCGACGCTTCAAACGTAGTAATGATTGCTAAAATGTTCAGGAGCGCGCAGCACAGCGCCCTTCGTTCCGCCGGGCCGTAGCTCGCAGCCCGCAGCGCTCCGCACATCAAGTGTCAATATTTGCAACAACAAAAAGTACGTGTCTGAAAATTTAATTCGGAACAGTCGCATTTGTAAGTTCAACCAAAGTTTGCACAATTGAGTAGAGAAGAATAATGCAAGCTAGAATCGATAAGAGACATAGCAACTGCTTTTAGACGACAAAAGTGCTATGAATCCCCGGGAGCAGAACAAGTTCGTGTTCGGCTTTGAGCAAACAGGTACATACTTCCCCCCTTTGAATTTTCGCTCATGGCGATCGCTCATTTCGATCATATGATCAAGTCGCTTTGGATATAATATTCTGCTCAGACGCAAGGGATAGGAACCCAAGAGTTTTCAATTAATTCATGGCCTTTAACGTTGTATAAAATTATTTGAGTTAGAATTTTCTTCAAATTCGAATTAGTATGAAGAGGTTTATGTGCAAAATTAGTTCTAGTTTGTTTAAGTTTCGCCACCTTTCAAACTTTAACCGTGGTAAACTGCAACCAGAATTACTGAAAACATCTGAGGAAAATGGAAAACACAAAAACATTCTTTCTGGGAATTGAGAAATTACAGCACGTGCGTATAAACAAAACAAGTGTAAATTCCTAAATTAAATTCAACGGTTCTGAATTTTTATAAGAATAAAGTTACTTTTAATGTGAAGTTTTACTACCTTCTACCTGCGTTTTGTACTGAAATTAATAAACATAATGTTACAATGTGTTGTTCATGCATGCTTAATTTTTTCTATTTTCAAAGAGCATTTTCATAATTTCACGCATTCCATTCATTATACATCCTGTTTGTCATGTTTTAGGCGACATTTATGCACGTGTGTAATGCACGAATTTAAAGTTTAAACAATTTCAACTTACTTTATTTAATAAAGAATTATATAATATGATTATGATCGTGAATGTAATCTTAATCACAGGAATTTACATGTTTAGAATACGGGGGATTCCTCAAGACATCCATGAAAACTACGTGGCAACGCGAATTCGTCCTTCGGGCTTATAACGCAATGGTAGTGACCTACAACTTTTCTTTCATATTAATTCATTAAGAAAAGCTAAATCAACTAGAAAGAAATTTCTGGTGCACGATTTGTTTTGTAGGAGCGATAATCCGGGCAAATTATATAGTTTTACGGGCGGCGTCTTTTGTTAGACCGGGCGATTATAACAAAATACTTAATACTATTACAATAAATGGTATATGCTTATACCTTCGGACATATCATATGTTCCATGACATGTGGATACCTACTTCGTACACCTGCCTGATGTTATCAGTAAGTGGAAGCGCGTGTTGTCGGGTTTTTCTTTCCATTTGAACGCTCATGAAATTTTGCGGAACTGCTTTCAACAGTTTCCTAACTAAATAAATAATCTGTTGCGATGCCGATTCTTGTTTTCCCTCGGTTGCTTTTCTGGAAAGGTCCCAGTAGATCTGTAGTAATTTTGTTGGACAAACACACGACCTGAATTTGAAGCAAAAAGTCTACCGAGCTTTAATTGATTGTCCGCCCACTTGCGTCATATTATCCGCTTTAATCAGACGGGATAGCCCATTTTCGACGTCCTTAAAAATGATCTCGTTTAGTATAACGACGGTGTGGTGGTCATGGCGATTTGGAAAGGTAGAAATAGGATTTTGCCAGTGTGTGATTCCTGTTTTGATATTTTATTTTAACT
This sequence comes from Euwallacea similis, assembly GCF_039881205.1. Classification (NCBI taxonomy): domain Eukaryota; kingdom Metazoa; phylum Arthropoda; class Insecta; order Coleoptera; family Curculionidae; genus Euwallacea; species Euwallacea similis. Next base: position 1,372,725 of record NC_089624.1, read on the forward strand.
TGTTACTTCCATGTACCTATAAAATTCGCTTAAAGAGACAAGTTTTTTAATTTAATTAAGTTTATCGAATTCACGATTTCGGCAAGCCAATAACTTAGAACTAGACGCAGCTTTAATTTTACACTTTTGACCGGTTTTTTACACTAATCGCAAGAAAGGACCAATTTGAATGGCACGTCAACAATTGCTTGCTCTGTCCAATTTTCTCTAGGTCCTTGCTACAAACATTTCTCTTAAATATTTAAAATCCCATTATACATCACTATGTGTTTTGTTAGGAGAAATCATCTGAAATTCTTCTATTGCATATTGGAGGATTGATTAATCTTCTACACACCATCCTTATTGAAACAATTTTTCCAATACCCTTGACAGTATATTAATAAGTGTGGCCTCAGTTTCTTAAAAATTGCAACAGTGTTCGTTCATTATTTTTTATTTCATACATTTAATAATACATATTTTGGTTACAAATAATAGACTTGCATTGTGGAATTGCATATTCAGCGATGATAGACTTTTTATATATATATATTTTTTTAATGTTTATAGGCACCCCTCCTTCCCAGAGAGTTCAGTTCATCCTAGGAGAAGATCTAAACGATGAAAAACATGAGTGCCATCCTCTATTTTCCGAAATGGAAGAGTTATTTGTTGATGGGGATGACATGGAGTGGAAGGAAACTGCAAGATGGATTAAGTTCGAAGAAGACGTGGAAGAAGGTATGTGTAAATTAGTGACACAAAATTTCTTATATTGGTTATTCAACATCCATACGTGACTAAATTCTTAGACATGGGAATTTTCTATACCCTCGTCTAAATTTTTCCTCAGCAATGCAAATGCAATGTAAATGCTCTCAATGTTGCTGTTTAACGCTATCATAGAAACGTCTAACTTTTCTTATGAGAGATATTCTGTTCTGGAAAACAACTGAAACATCAATGCAGGAAACACTGTTTGAAGCCCTCAATTTTCCATATGGTTCGAGACAATGCCAAGACATTGAGAACCGTTGTAATAGGATAAGAAGTCATGTATTGATGTTTTGATGACTTCTATTATACATTTACCTTTGTTATTCATAACTAAATATTTGCATAAAGAGATTATAGAATCTAATAATTAAACAAATGCGGGAATAGGTAAAATCACTTTATCTGCAACACGGGACCATAAAACACCCATAACGTAAGAACTATAAAACTGAAAGTAATTAAACTGGGCCTCTCAAATACTGCTCTTCCATATTACTATTTTGGGGGTAAATGGACGTATTTATTTCTTACTATAGACATGATGCTTCTTCATATATTCAACTCAATTAATTTTGTTAAATGGAAGTTTCCTGAAGTAAAAAGTTGTAATTATTATTTTAAGGAGTTTTTTGTTCTAAATGTAAAAGCGCTTAATGTCTCATGATTTAGCGACATTTTTTGATAAATTCAAATTATCTAAAAGTATTCAAACAATCCTTATAAGTGACTTTAAAAATGATAAAATTGGCCAAAATATCATTTACTCTGAATAAATATATGTAAATACATTATTGTCTTGGATTACAGAGTACCCTTGAGTTGCACGTAAAAATATTTATCACAGATTCTTGAGGTCATATCATCATAAAATGTCTCAAAATAGGGTCATTAAAGAAAATCCATATTGTCTTTTATGATCCTCTCTATGGGGGTATCAAGTCGGGTATCGATCAGGCGAGCGATGACGGGCAATTAGCTAACATTTACTCGTTTTCACAGATGATCCGGGCCCGGCCGGTAGAATTTATAGACGATTCGTGCTTCGTTTATTGTTATGCGAAAGATCCTGAAAAGAAAAAGGAAAGATCCTTTGGAATCTTTGAAAATACTTGAAAATTGTCATGGGTTTATCTGTTCTTTATTTCATTGAGCCGAAAAATCAACAGCCAAATTGACGTTAAATCCAAATCTGAACTACAGAAAGAAATTCCTCTTTTGATCTGCCTTGCTTATCAGTAGTTGCAGAAACTTGATGTCTTGAATTTATAGCTTTTTTCGCTTCATCGAGTTGATATTTGGTTGTAAAACTTGGGCCAGAACTGTTTATGGAAGGAAGTAGCTCTAAAGTAGATATAGACATTATCAGTTCCTTTATATTCTCTTAACCTACTATACGTTTGAGTATCTTGGTATTTCTGAAAAGATCGTCGAGTCTGAGCTTTCCTTATAGTTGGAAACTTACAGGGATCTTTTGGAATCTTCAGAAATTTCAGAAAAACCAATAAAACAATATTTTTCAGGTAGCCACTCATTACAAACTGAAGTTTGAACTATAGTAAAAAACAACACATAAAAAATTAATAATCGAAGCGAAGAAAACTCCTCAAAAAATCTAGAGGAAGGAGAAATATTGGAAGGAAAACAATCAGATGATGATCTACATGTCCTAAACTCATCTGCCTTCTAATACGATGTCTTAACCCTTCCGACTTTCTAATGATGGAGAACTAAATAACGCCATGTATTTTACATGTTGCATGACTCTTCGGTATAAGCTAATGAAAACATCCTCAAGAATTCAATAGGTAACTGACGTATTCGAAAGGATTCGATATCGTTCTGGAAGTATCTCGATAATGTATCAGCTCTTGCCGACGGAGGTACTTCTGAGAAGACGGTGTATCATAGATTATTTAGTTAAGAATTAGCGCTGCAGTGAAAAGGCTTAATGCAAGTGAAAGTGTTCTAGACAATTCAAAACATTGTTTAAACAATTCCTACGTTATTGATGTTTGTTTTTGTGATTAAATAAAATTAATGGAGTCTCACAAAATTTGGTAGTTAGTCTCACTTATCGTCCAACCTATGAGAAGTGCAACAATAATATTATATTAAGAGCTTTAAATTATTTTTGGGTATTCCGCAAAAAAGTGTTTTCAAGGCAGCACCTATAATGTTTTACACATAAAAGTTCTTTTTCTACCTATGTGCTACGCACAAATCCAAACTGAACTTCTAGAGCCTTCTAGGCTTCAATTTTATTGGAAACATCAATTTTTCCATCGAAGAAGATAACTACCTTAAATAAACACACTATATAACTATAGATACCAGATGTTACATTAGTTACTAGCGTAAATGCAAGCAAACGACCTATTTCATGTTCGCACTTATAAAACTCCTCGTAAAACCACTATATGAGAGTCTCTATTGGCAGCGCGAAAGTACGTTATTCTTGATGGTAGAAAACGGTTATTTTGCTAGCAGCTGTGGATAAATTCGGGCATTCAGTGCGGGAACGACAATTCCCGTCAGGGCTAGAGAAACTAGTATCAGAAAGTTCAGAGTATGAATAAAAAATAGTATCTACGTTAACGCTAAACTTGTCCAGTATTCAACTATTATTAATGAGTAATTTAATCACTAATTGCTTAACATTTACAGAATGTACAAATACACTGAAGCTATCATAGTTATCATAAAAATAGTGCATTATTTTCAAGGAAATACTGGTTTTGAACAGAATTATATTAAAACTGAGTGTAAATTGAAAAAATATTTGCTTGGGACCATCACTTGGGCTTCGCCTCTAAGACATTCAAAATTGATGGAGAAAATGCGCACACACTAAGCTACATGTTAAAACTGAAATTTAATGGATTAAAACTTAAATTTTAGTATATAGTTTAATGTGTGTGCTTAACCATTTATTTTGAGTCTGATGACATTCTTGCTTGCCTTGTTTCCAGTCTTCAGCTTTAGATGCTAATAAGGTTAATAGGGTTATTATTGATCAATGAATGCATTCTTCGACTAACGTAAATTTTATACTTTATGTTGATTGCAGGTGGCAACAGATGGTCGAAACCACACGTTGCAACCCTATCGCTGCATTCCTTATTTGAACTCAGGAGTCTCTTGCTTAATGGATCAGTTATTCTGGATATGGAGGCTACCTCCATTGAACAAATCGCTGAACTTGCCATTGATAATATGATCAATAATAACAGGTAAGTATTTATGCAGTTTTTATTCAGAATTATCGAGATTTCGGTTAAGACCAACTTCACTGAGCGTGTTAATCGTCTTCATCGTGCGTTTTCTAGACGTTTAATAGTGATTTTTTTTAGTGATCGCAAATTCCCATTAATAGCGAGTGTTTTAGCTTTAGTTTTTTTTATTATTATAAAAAAATTCTAATTTATACCTTCTAACACGTAGATTAGAATTAGCCAAAAGGGAAAGTGTTAAGGAAGCCCTCTTGAAGCGTCACAGACACCAGCATCAAAGGCAAAAGCACGGACTGCCCTTCATCAGATCACTGCAGGAAATAGGAAAAAATCACTCAACTTCAAAGAGTAAGTGTGCACATTTTCTTTTGACCTCATATAATGTTTTACTTAGAATTTATGCGAAATTGTAGGTTGTTTTACGTGCGTTGGTAAACCAACAAAGAAAAAGAGGCACAAACAGAGCGTGTTAAATGGTTCGAGTAATTTGATTTCAGGTTAGAAATTTCAAAATCACTTGGTGATGGGGGCTTTTGTCTAATAACAATATATGTTTACGTTTCATCACTAATATTCACTAGTTAAAAAATCTAATGTTCACTATTAACCAATTTAACATAAGCGCATTTTACTCACAAATATTTATGTAGTAAAAATGCCTCGTTACTGTTATCTCTTAAGCAAATGGACAATGAGATTCAACTTCCTATCAATATCTTTGTTCAAATCATAAGAATCATGATTTATTTGTCGCAGCCGAATATACGGAACACGTCCAAGGATTTACAACTTGGCTGACGTTGAACCACCAACCCAAAGGTAGTTCCCTAAAACTATCGGTTCTTTCTTTGTGTGTGTTTTTTCTATTAATTCATATGTTCACTTCCACTTTAACATACGCATGTGTCTTCTAAACAATTATTGCACTTGTCTACTATTTTTGACGAATGCGAAGCTGGTATGACGCGCATTATATGAAATGCTACAAGAAGTAAAGTAATTTGATATTTCTGATTCGTTTGTAAATATGTATTGTAAGTTGACCTTATGGTGACATTCTCAATTGTAATTAATTTCTTTCTTTAATATTATTCCAGTATACAGGGTGCTACAAATTCGTGAGAAGGTATTGGGATCTTCTAAGCCATAAAAGATACAGGATCGGTTATATTATGGTAACGGTTCGTGGTTTGTAACACAATTCTATTATGGCGCCAATGAAGGGAAACATTTCCTTCTGCAAATTTGCATCTTGCATGTTGGAAAAAATTCTGCAATGCATTTAGATTCCCCATTAATCTTTTTAATTTCCGAAGTTAAAGAGGAGTTGTGCATAATTGCCTTCTTTAACCGATCCCGCATCTCGCAAGGTTCAGAATATATATTGCCATAAATTTGTAGCATAAACTGTAATTTTGTTTTGTACCTTCGCTAATCAATGTGTTTGCTGTTTGATTGATAATTAGCTCTCGTTATTAATAAGTATCGATATTTTCATTTTTGGGAGCGTCGCGAAATTAATATAATATCACTGAATAAAATATATCTTTTGGCTGATTTACTGTAAAGAAAGTTTAAGGCTGATTATAGCCAGATTGCCTGGATCGCACGTTTTGGAGTGCAAATACATTCTGTCAAAAATAATTGACCTCCTTACCAAATATATAATGAAGTGTATGCATATATGAATGTGTAATGAAGGTTTCAGGTATCGGGAGAGGAACTATATCTCGAAGTCTACAAATTTAAAATAATAAAATCATTTTTTACATTTCAATAAAGCCTAGAGAAATTTAAATATCGTGACAAACGATTTTCGATAATCTTGTCTAGATCTAGTATGCATATTTTCTTCTTTCCAAAACCGACAATTCAGAAGAACATTCATCATCCACAATAGTCTCTAAAGCGTTTCAAGAACGGTAATAATTCGTGGCTTCCTATAATTACCGAATCTATACGAACTACTATTTGAAAGAAAATTACATACCCAGCAATGTTAAGGCTTAATAATATGCAATCCCTATCGACATGTCGTTCTTATATTTTGCCTCCTTTCAATTCCACCGACTGTTCCGCCGAAAATCGTAATTATTAGAAAAAGTTTTATTCGATATTTTCAGTTGAAGAACACAGTTTTATTGATCAATCAGCAACTGGCACTAAAACACAGGAATTTGGGAAGTTTCTGAACATTCCCGGACAGGGTAAATCTTCATTAGTTTCATCATGAATGTTAGAGCCCCTGTTGGCAGCTTTATAGTTTATTACATGTATATTTTTAATGACAAAATGAAGAAAGGCAGTTTAGTGGCGAGTTCAACAATTATTAACATCATAAGGAACTTGTTTATAAAAAGTGCTCAGGTAAGAGCCGATCTATTGATTTATCAGTATTTCGATGTCTGACCTTTGATTGAGCCAATACTTTCCGTGAACTGGATTTATAGCACCTGCCTATCTACAATTCGTTTTCTACGTGTGTTTTATTCGTTTGGCATGCAATATTTGGGAGTTTTCGTAAGCCTAGAAGCTATTTGTGTAATCATTCATTAAAACTTTACCTATTTTCGACATTAAGCATTTAATTGATTAGTTAGCTTAGTTCCCTCAACTCTAAGCAACCATAAATAACTTTAGAAATAATTGATTTTTATAAATTGAAGTTGCTCAATGGACCTGCTCAATGAAACACATGAAAACTTTTAACACTTGAGTGAAAGTTAGAATTTCAATTTCAGTTAGAGTGGGCTGATTTCATAGGTAGCAATTGTATTACTGCACGATTTATGCATGCTCCCAATTTTCTGACTTTAAATATTGATGCTAGTTCGATCAATTCAGCTTACAGCACTGAAATCCTATTCATTGAGCTTGTTAAGGCATTTACTAGAAGATATTTTGCCGAGCAATAAGACGATTGCAATAAGGGCGAGCCTCGTTTTGATTATCTCCAATAACCGCCCTGTATAAAATTCGTCCATACTCTTGAACTTGGCCATTCGTTGCGCTCGTGAATCTAATCGTTCTTCTCACGAATAAACCATGGTTTAATTTACTCGTGGTATAAATAACTAATACATTACTAGCGAATAAAGCATTATTTAGAGCGTTAATAATTGAGGCGAATAATTTATTCACAATATATCAAAACGTTCAAAATTTAATTCTGTTGTATAAAACTGGCGACTTAATAAAAACACGGCGTAATAACGCCAAAAAACAACTTGAACTCACGAATTTTGTACAAAATTTATTATAAAAAGAAATTAAAGCTTTATCAAATGTTTTATCCAGTTTTCATGATGGAGTTTATTCTCGATTTCTTTCTCCTTAAATTCTCCATCAAATTAACTTATCACCAAAATTCATGGTTTTTTGAGTTAAAAGATGCATGTTTTCGTGTCACACACTAGTAGCTATTTAGTCACTAGTACTTGCAACCGATGCATGATAAATAGCTACACAACACACAACACCTAGAGAATTTCTACTTGCTTAATCGCTATCGTTGCTTCATGTTTGTCATAGCACCAACTCTTCGCATGTTATAATAAGAATTTTGTGCCTTAAAAACAGAATCTTACAAGTTCTATCAATAATTTTTTTGAAGCGTACAGTGAAGTTGCTTTACCGTACGCGACTAGTAGTTGAGAGAAGCATTTTACCGTGTGCGGTAAAACGTTATATCGCACGCAAATCACGTTTACGTATTTTATCGTACATGTGGTGTGTAGTTACTTTTTTAATAAGTGAGGAAGGTGGTACTTTCCCTATGCTAAGCGGAGTTAGGGAAAACAGTCGAGTGCAGGAAAGACACTTTGCGCATAACCCGAGCGAAAGTGTCTTTACCGCACTCGATTGCTGCCTGAACTCTGCTTCGCGACGTTATTGGGTTAACTGCAGGCAATGTGTAGTAAAGTATCACTTTCCACACCACATTTTTTTAGGCAAATAACTATTATTATATAGGTACTCTGATTCTGGTTTTAAGTCTTAAAGGCTGTTTTTGTAGGTTCCAATAAAACGAATCATAACTTTAAACCTCTGATTCACCCAAAGTCTATACGAATCCAAAACCATATCAAATATAACTCAATCCCTAACAGGTCAAGAGAAAGCTCCAAGACTTCTCAAAAGTGCCAGTAACGTCTCGATAACCAGAAACCACAGTGGAACCGAACTAATGAATGATATGCCTCAACATAATTTGGCTTTCATGAAAAAAATCCCCCCTGGTGCTGAAGCCAGCAATATTTTAGTGGGCGAAGTCGATTTCTTGGACAAACCTCTCTCTGCCTTTGTCCGACTGAGCAACGCTCAAGTTTTAGGAGATTTAACTGAAGTACCTGTCCCGACAAGGTTTCTTTTCCTCTTACTAGGACCTACTAATACCCAACTAGGCAAGACATACATACCTTGGTTTCAATTTGTATTATATTTTTACATGACTGGGTATTTAGGTTACCATGAAATTGGTAGAGCAATGGCAACTCTGATGTCTGACGAGGTGTTCCATGAAGTTGCTTATAAAGCTAGGAACAGAAGTCACATTTTAGCTGGAATTGATGAGTTCTTAGATGCGGTATGTAAATTAATTCATCCCAAGAAAATTTAGTAAAAAATATTTCTTTAAGGTGACTGTGCTGCCTCCTGGCGAATGGGACCCGACGATACGAATAGAGCCTCCAGCAGCAATACCATCTCAAGAAGTCAGAAAGAGGCCGCCTGAAAAGGTACCCGAAGAAATGGATGAAGAAGAAGAGGAGCAAAAGCTAAGGTGTTATTCTCATTTATTTTGACGATTGAATTCAATATTTTCTTGTCGCAGGGAAGAATCTGGCCTTGCTAGGACAGGGTGCCTTTTCGGAGGTCTTAAGAACGACATTAAAAGAAAAATACCGTGGTATTGGTCAGATTTTAAAGACGCTTTATCTTCACAGTGTATAGCTAGTTGGATATTTTTGTACTTCGCTTGCTTGTCACCTATTATCACGTTTGGAGGCCTATTGGCACAAGCTACAGGTTATATTGTCACTCTCGTAGCTTTTTTGATTTGCATTAATTCAATTCTTCAATAGGAAATAATATGGCAGCTATGGAATCGTTAGTGTCTGGTTTTGTTTGTGGAATGGGTTACGGATTCTTCTCAGGGCAACCTCTTACAATATTAGGATCTACGGGTATGAACTGAATGGCTTTTGCACTCCAAATGCATTTATTTTGTAAATCTAACATATTTCAGGTCCTGTATTGGTATTTGAGACAATAGTGTACGAATTTTGCATGAACGCAGGATGGAATTATATGAGCTTCAGAATGTTGATCGGAACATGGATCACCGTAATTTTGCTCCTTTTGGTCGCAATCGACGCCAGTGCTTTAGTATGCTATATTACGAGATTTACCGAAGAGAACTTTGCCACTTTAATCGCATTAATCTTCATTATTAAGGTAGATTTATATATATATTTTTTTCATTTTGAAATCAATGATGGCTACAATTTTATTATAGGCCGTGGAAAATGTTTTTGCAATTGGCAAGAATTTCCCCTTGAATACCTCAGGATCTTTAAATGTTTCGTATGATTGCTCCTGTTTGATTAACGATTCAACTCAGGTTCTACATCCGGAAATAGCCAATTGGACAACATTTAATACGACAGTATGTTCGGTGAGTCTTAACACAATTAGAGCAATATAGTGCGTGATTTTTTATTTTTTAGAATAAATTTTAATTATATATAATTAGTAATTTTTTATATGATCGATTTCCCTTTCAGCAATTAAACGGTACGCTGACTGGCCCAGGATGTTTCGCTGTACCGTATGTTCCCGATGTGTTTCTAATGTCAATTTTACTATTTGTGGAGACATTTTTAATATCAATATATTTGAAGGAGTTCAAAGCAGCTTTGTTCTTCCCCACTAAGGTAAAATGCCATACTTAAATAGTATGATGTTTTAGTACATTTATTATGGGTAGAAGAAAAATTCCATTGTTACTTCGTTTATCGTTGCCCTGGAAATTAATGTCAAAGGAAACGTAACCGTTGGTGTTATGATTCAAGACGCGTTGTCTTTTGGTATTTCCATCATAATATATAGTTAATTTATATGAGCTTATCGTAATTTTATCAAAACTGGTACTGGAAGAAATTGCATATACACGGTTATGAAATACTTATGACCTTCACATCTTAGAACCCCGTCGTTGCGCGCTTCGGCATTTAAATTTCGAATCGTTCGGATCATAACACTGTTCTTCACAACCTTGGTGTATAATATATTATTAAGGTGTCAATGCAATGGTTCAATATTTTCTATTACTGTGACTATAGTTCATCCAAAATCAAAATTTACATATTCACATTCTTTTTTTTCAATTAGGTTCGTCAGTTCGTCAGCGATTTTGCAGTTATTATTGCCATTGTCTGTACGACTCTTATGGACTTCTTCTGCAACATTCCGACACCTAAACTGCAGGTCAATATTGCTATAAATATTCCCATACCTACCAGCTTCTAGCCTACAATATAATTTTAGGTACCCCATGAATTCAAACCAACTTTACCGGATAGAGGTTGGCTTATTGGACCCTTTAATGGAAATCCTCTTTATTCTGTGATAGCAGCATTGCCTCCAGCCCTATTAGGAACCATTCTAATTTTTATGGATCAGCAAATCACAAGTGTCATAATTAATCGAAAGGAATACAAATTAAAGAAGGGTGGTGGATACCATTTAGATCTGTTTATCTTAGCAATTTTAATTCAAACATGCTCCGTAAGTGTACATTTTAAGAAAAGGTATCGAAGTAAAATTTATATATCTCCAGTTAATGGGTTTGCCATGGTTTGTAGCAGCCACTGTTTTGTCAATTAATCACGTGAATTCCCTGAAGCTGGAATCTGAATGTGCAGCACCTGGGGAAAAACCTCAGTTTTTGGGCATTCGAGAACAACGGTAAGTTTTAATATTTGAAAAGTAAATTTTACCAAGCTAGGCATATTTCAGTGTAACACATATCCTCATATTTTTGACAATCGGATTATCTGTGTTTTTGACGCCAATGCTTGGTCATATCCCCATGCCTGTATTATTTGGAGTTTTTCTATACATGGGTGTGTCATCACTGAAGGGGCTGCAATTCTTTGATAGAATCTTGATCATGTTTATGCCCAATAAGTATCAACCTGACTACATGTTTCTCAGACAGGTAATTAGGTATCATAATATTAGCTCACCCTCCACAACAGTATATTATTGGCTTTCAAACAGGTTCCTATCAAGCGAGTCCATCTTTTCACCCTCATCCAGTTGACATGTCTGATTTGCCTCTGGTTGATTAAATCATTCAGCAGTACTTCCATCCTCTTCCCGATCATGCTAGTGGTGATGATCGGCATCAGAAAGTCCCTAGATCTAATCTTCTTAAAACGCGAATTGAAGATACTGGACGACCTTATGCCGGAGATGACGAAACGGCATCAGATGATGCTGAAAGACCAAGAGGTGGGCATGTGCGCTAAGATCAGCAGGTTTTTCTTGGGACCTAAATTCATCAAAAATAAGAAACACGATTATCAGCCTTGCGCAATTAATGAAAAAGAAACTATTGCTTGAGTAGAGTTTAGTTGCGATTTCGATAGTAAAGAAGAGGTTGCGTTACACTTTAGATTTTGAGAAAAAGTTGTCGATCCTGAGTTTCACTTTTTGAGTTTGTAGGTTTACCAAAATTCAGGTATTAGAAAATAAATATCTCTTCATTGTTGTGATAACTATTCTATATTGTTATGGTATATCGTCATTGTTGTTATTTAATCGGTTAACTGTAATTTGCCAGTTAATTAACGATTTAGCTTTTTCTTCGGACAAGTTCTAGTTTAAAATTTATCTTAGGTAAGTACGTTCAGGCCAATGTCATGTAGATATTCTCAAGATTATCAATTTTTTAGTCAACTCGAAAGAGTGCATATTACTGTCTTAGCATTCTAATCAATTAATTATTTCATGTGATTTGTTGGTAATAGAACTTACGTACTCTCCCATCATCACAAGACCGTGATATTGGCGGTTACCGAAAGAATGCTGATCGAAAGTAATTATTAGTTCTGATTTCCAAAGTCATTAAATTTGTCGTTTTGTAATGCTTTCTAGTTGTGCTCGCCTTTCATCTAGTCTTTAATGGTGTTAGTGATGAGCTAGAATTTATAAAATGCAATAATTCTGAACAACTGATATTGGTATCCTGAAATGTAAGTTTTAATTTGTATTGTTGACAGCAGTGAGAAGTAGTTGAAAGATAGTTGTTTCATGAAGAAGTGAAACTATTTGAAAACCTTGTGCCTAGACAAATTGCGCAGTTCTAGGATGTGCCATGATGCCTTAGATATATATCAGGATCAGGCAAAACATCTTTGACGTTTTTATATTCCGATGACTATCCAATTTGCCTCTGTTCTTTCCCATGCCCATGCGTTCAACTTATGAGAGACATACCTACCCCGCCCAACTTATCAACCTTTTTCCTTTCTCCCAACACCCTTGTGACATGGAACCCAACTTATAGTGTCTCTCTCTCTCTCTCTCTCTCTCTCTCTCTCTCTCTCTCTCTCTCTCTCTCTCTATATATATATATATATATATATATATATATATATATATATATATATATATCTATTAGTTCCTGAAGAGTTTCTTTACATCGGTCTTCTAGGTTTGAATACTGCAGGAAAAAGCCGGCATGGCAAATCTGGTTTCAACTCCATCTCTTTCTTGTCGAACTAACCTGCACAGTTGTGATAACAATGCTATTGTCCTGTGGCACGATTTTTTGATGTGACTTCTCCAGGTTAGCTCACTGTCGCTATTCATCTCTGGCTTCAATAGTAGAAGTTTCCCATACAACGTACGTTGTTTGAATATTGAATCTTTCGGTCTGAAGCTTTTTCAAATAATACTGTATGAGGAGGCATCACAGTAACAGTGATAATCAGCTGCCCTATGTACAACCACCTTTGACATTGATTTTTTTCGTGGGTCTCCAAGAGTGACATTAAGATCTTAAGGCATAGATTTAACCCCTTCCACCATCTGGGTGGAGTACCTGAGGTTATAAGAGCATCGCAAATATTTCCGGCTCTTGTCTTATTAAATTCTTCCTGTCAAAGAAGGGTTACATCTGCATTTGAATAGCTCTTCTCCATTTTGGGCGCCACTGAATGGAAAACCGTTTTTGTCGATCTCCCCTTGATGTACTCATGTTAATTTTTGCTGACGGACCGCCCCATTAATGTTTCCTCTGTTAGGTACATATTGACCATTTTTTTCCCATGTTTAGAGTATAAAAAAATTATGAAAAAGAAAATGATGATGATGAAAAGATGTCAAACTTATTGGTCTGGAGGTCTTGGCAGCATTGCAGTGCTTTTTTCTCGCTTTCGGAAGGAATACTATGCTTGAGGAACATATTGCTTAACAATGGGAATACTATGTCCAGCCCTTCCTGCAGTCGCAATTATGCCATCACAATTCGATGCTTTATGTGGTTTGAATTCACCTACTCACCATTAGATGGCTTCGTTGCTCTCCATTTCCCGAGCCAAAGTTATTTCTTAGTGGAGCCTTAGTGAAGTTTTAGTGGAGGAAGTAGTTTTTTTTAGAGAGTATCGTGTTGAAGTGGTTGAATAATAAACGGTTTACGATGAAAAAATTGCCGATTGCAATCAAAACAGTTCATCAAATAATCCCTCCGTCCATAGAGGCAATCGTTGAAGGAGTTGATTGGTCTCCCACAGAGATGATTTATTGATAGAAACAATTTTGGTCCGTTAGGCACTGAATTTTGTTGTAAGTATTTTTTCCCAGCCACTCAATTGTACAATGTACAGCGAAAGGGTTTTCCATTATGATAGAAAGAAAAATACCTTTGAAAATCTCTAGGTTAGTTCAGATTATTATTAATTCAGATTAATTTATTCTTAAGTTTTAAATTAGGATTGGCAACACTAACCAATATTTCCTGAGAGAACCTTATTACATTCTAACTACAAACACTTAATTTTTACTCACAATTTTTAAACCAGAAGATCTCCAGTTGCAAACCAACACAAAGAACCTTTAATTTTCGCATGCAACTACTTCGGACACTCATTTTCTGGTTAAAAATGCACTTTTCATGGCCTATAATTACAAGATTAGTCAGTGCAAAGTGTTCCCCCCTTTTTAGATTATAAACAGATACTGGGACGAAATCACATAAAAGCTTTATGGTTGTAATTACCCTTGCTGATACTCTTAATTACATAGAGAGCATCAAAATGAACATATGTGGTTAATTCCGCTTCGCTGACTAACCCTGTATATAGGAGCAAATTTTTATTTTTTTTTTGCAGTGGTTAAAACTTTATACTTTTTGGTGGCCATAGAAAAATGATAAATAAAATGATTTATTATTTTTCTGTGACTTTCTCTTAGCTCTGAAAATTCATGCCGTTTTGAGCAAAAAGAAGCAAAAGCGCAGATTACAGTGAACAAAAATGTCTTTTATCTGTGCGAAGTGCCAAAATTAAACGAACTAATAAATTGATTAATTTTCTAAATAGCGATAGCAATAATAATACAGGAAAAGCTGCTCAGATGTGAATGATTTTAATATTTAAAAAACCGGCATTTCATAAGATAACTGTGATTACAGCCATGAAAACTGATGTTGTGATGCTTTTTAATTTTAAACGTTTTTATTATTGTTATCTATTTAATGTTAAACAGGACCTTATATTCACATGGTAATGACTACCATCAGGTTACCTATTCGAAATGTCGTTAATTGTTTGGTTTACGTTTTTCAAACTGAGATTTTATTGTAAGAAAGATCTGCAGACACTAATTTGATGCATAAAATATTAATTACCATCATTTTGACTGCGATTTAAAAAATGTAATATGACTCAGTACCGTGGTACCGAGGAACCGTTTCCTCAATGTATATTTGGGATGGAATCCGGAAGGGGGGGGGGGGGGTTAGTAAATGCATAATTTTGTGAAGCAAGTGGTATTTTGCTGCACAAACTGCATAAAATAACATTTGTCAATGAGTATCATATACTTCAGCAGAACATTTTAGAATCGATACAATCAATTTAAAAATTCCTTTATCGCGTGCATTTACACGCTTTACTCAGACCTAGAAAACCATGATGTCAATCATATTGATATTAAATCCCACAATACCATCTAAGAATGGTAATTAGAAGGATTTTATATTGAGAAATACGTAGGTACACTTCTCCCCCACCCCCCCCCCCTCTTAATTATCTATTACAAATAAAAAGGTCCAGATGATGTTATTTGAAATGCTTTTTTTATTTCAAAGTGAAATTTATAACATATTTTATTTCCTATTAGTAAATAACAAGTTTTTAAGAATATTTCACTTTTAAGTGTTCTGCTTAAGCTTATTTCATGTTAGGAGACTAATGTGATTAGTGTATTGAGCCTCTATATTATTTACAAATGAGAGGATAGTCAACATAATTAAATAACATTAGTAGTGAGTATCATAGGTTGGTTGTTAATTCAGAATATTTTGCACCAACTACAGTAGCTATTCGTACAACTCAGATTTACCTATTATTACTGTATTGTCTTGTTCCATTTGTTTATGTCGACATCAGTATTATGATTATTGACCTATTATTTATATTTACGTTAATAAAATTTTTGAATTATTTATTTTAGTTTCATTCAGCTCATTCACAAATTAGCAAAGCTTTTATAGTGAAAACTGCATGATATCGTACTTTGTGTTCTATTTTAGTTCCCATCGCGAATCGAGATTCGATCAATAGTGCTGTTCCTAGTTGCAGTTTTATTTTCGCTAGTTTAAGTTAAGTATAACATTTTTGCCATTTAGAGTTTGTTTCGATTTACGTTCTATATTACACAACATACAATTTAAGCATAATACAATCAGTGCACATTAAAGTTAAAATCACCCAAATATTTCTAGGCTGAGGATCCGCTTAAAGAACTAGAGGGACAAAAGAATAAAAATCTCCAGATTCCGCTTGTGAACGGAAAAGTCATGAACATTCCGTTTTCGGTAATAAACATATCAGAGGAAGTCAATAAAACTGGTATTTGGAAACAAGTCAATGAAGGCAATTCCAAAAGTGAAGCAAAGAAGGACGACAAAAAGAAGAGTCCGAAAACTTCCATGTGAGTTTAGGCGTCTTAGCACGTTTTTTGAGCGGTCCAAAAAAGTGTAGCAAACGGTTTAAACTTTTCTATTTTAGTTTTGAAAGACTTATACCGCAGAAAACAATTTTTAAAGTTTCCAAACTTTTTTCAATAAGAAAACAGTTTTTTTTTACTTTTGAATATTTTAAAATTACTGTATTAAATAGATCTTGTAAAACTAAGCTATTGGAAATAGTAGAGGCATCAATTCTAGAATAGCTTCTTATTTGTAGTTTGGTTTAGAAACAACACATACAAGTTTAGAAACTTGTCATAAACAATCTAGAGTAATTGAAGTCTGAGGAATATCTTTCAGGAACTTATAAGACTAATAAGTATTTGAAGATTTATTTGCACAAAATTCATATTTTAAAAATTTTAAGCCGGCCCAAGAAGAAGAAAAGCTCAAAGAAAGGAGAAGAATTGAAACAAAAACTGGAAAAAAAGCTTTCAATAATGAACGAAGAGGATGAAGATGAAGGAATTATGATTAAGGTGACCGATCATACTTTGCACCTATAAAATAGCACACTCCGCACTGTACACGACACTTTGCAACAATTACAGCTCAAACGAGACACATATGATAGGTATAAGACACCTCAAAGATTAGCCTTAGGTACCAGTTTTAATCTTAATTCTTCTACTATAATATACGTATAATACTTTATTGTCTGCACGCAATGTTTTATTTTCTTTCATATTAGAATCAATTATCACGTTTATCAATATTTATTTTTTTATAAATTATGCATGGCTGCCATAATGAAATCGTAGTTTTTTCAAGACAAAAACAATTTTTGTTTTGTTCTTCAAGTTAGATTAGGTGTGCGTGGTTTTAATGTTCAAATTTTTTTCAGCGTCCGAGCATAAAGGAAAATGGTACAAATATTAAATTTTATTGAACTCTTGCATGGGCATGTTGTGATGTTTAGAAACAATACACTTTTCACTTGCATGTTTTACTTGTTACCTATTTTAAATATTTAATACAGAGCTTCCCAATAAGTGATTTTATGTTTTTTTTATAATACTTACTATTTATTAGCGAAAATGCTCAAATTATTTTTATTCTTTTACTGTCTTGTTTACACGTTTTCGCTAAAATTTTATAACCCTCTTTCAATCCAATGTTAAGTATAATTTTGCTTTTTTAGTGCGAACAAACTAAACAGTTTAAATACTGGAGCAGGGACTCCAAGTCGAAACTGAAGCAAGAAAATTCGCAAGAAACCCATGTCTAAATAATAGATTTACACATACGTATTTATTTTGTAAGTTTAATATAATATCTAATACAAATGTTTAGCAATATAGTTACATATATTAATAAGTCTTGTTGTAAGGGTATTGCAATGATACTAACCTCCTGTATTCCCCCTTTTCAACTTGTTGTAAAAGGAGCTTATGTAAATCAGGGGTATAAAACAGCGTAGCTCGCATTAAATGGGATTTTTCCTTATGTCCAGATTCGTCCTAGTCAAACTAACTTATGATATAAAAAATGAAAATTGTCCATAAAATAGGACGGAATGCTCGTCAGAACAAAAGTACGATTTATTTAGCTTTTGAAGAGTAAAATGGTTGTGCGTTTAATCGAGTTTCAAATAACAGATAGAGAATTTTTCAGGAAGAATAGTTAAAACTTTTGGCTTGTAATAGCGTGATAAAAGAACATAATGTTAAAAAAAAAAGAAAGAGAGAAACATAACATCTCAAGGGGATCAATGACGAGTAAAACATTTCCCAAAAATGGCTTATTAGTCAATTATTAAAATGGTCCTTCGTAGTACGAACTCTTAAAACTCCGACGTACGACCTCAGGTACGTTTCCGTTCAGAAACCGGTCTCTGTACTTTTTTGTTTTACCTCAATTAAGTATTGTCCTCGTCGCTAATGTGTACTGTAATGATTAAGAAAAATATTTTAATAATTGATTAAACACAAAACATCGCAACAATAATCCACTCTTAACCACCTTTGTTGTAACTTTTACTTTATATCGATGTGACAACTTGACCAAGATGCACCTCATTCTAACCTTTCATTAGTCTTGCTTGCTTTCTTGGTTAATAGCCTCACCAACGAAGGTAACTAGCCAGTGCAATTTTTTTTTGTATTTTAGAGAATTACGAAATTTTAGTCGCGTCGGAGACGCTCCGACCCTGACTGTTTTATTAACTAATTTTTTGAGTTTTAATTTTGGTTTCAACTAAACTTGAAGAGCTTCTTGACTTCCTTCAAATTTAGTTTTAATTTTCGGTGATTTATTAGGAACATTTAGGGAATAAAATTTGCGAAATTTATTGGAGTACGTCGTTTGTTAAGTACTCTTTAGCAGAGAATATTTTTTCAATTCCAAAATATATTATAAGTTAATAATATTGCACATCAGTTCGATTCTTTTTGTCCTTCGCAGTACGCCCCTGTCTTGTTGTTCAACTGTTGAAGTGAGTGTATATAAAGATCTTAATTGAAGGTTTTGATGAAGATCGCGGCGTCAAAACCTTCCACCACGAACCAAAAATCACACCAGTCAAATTCAATGCCAACATTAAATAAATGAAAAAAAACTATTTTTTCCATTAATGTGATTGACTTATTTCAGTCCAATTATTCACAAGATGGAACCGAATTAAATGTTATCAAGAAAAAGTCTATCATAGTTTCTGCAGTTGTAACAATTTATTGGGTGAAACTGGTGCAAAACTCACTTATCGCACTCATAAGACGCCCTCGACACGTATCAATAAGCTATCTTATGTGAAATGTAACATTTTCGGCACTAGTAGCGTAATTGGTGTATTATTTTCATGTCTTACATTACAAGTAACATTTTTAAGCAGTTTTAGTCTGGATTTTCCATATTTTCATTTTCATTTTAAAATGTGTGGATTTTAACATAAAAAGGAATTTCCTAAATATTGTGCTAATTGGGTTACAATATCGGCGTTATTACGGCGCTTACCGATCCTAAGTCAACAACTTTTGGACAAAAAACTTTATAGATGCCTTAAATAAGTGACATAGTATAATATAGTCTAAAAAAAGTCTAAAAATATTTCTTAAAACAACAAAGGGCATTATTTTAATATATAAAAATGCAAACAAAAATGTTAAAAATCTTTAGTATTTTCATGTACCTACAAAATGCGGCCCCAAGCATCACAGAAGGTTAGTTCACCAATGCCAAGTGTAATTATTAGATCTTACTTCATTATATCTCAGAATTATTACCATTATAACTACTTCCAAAATAGAAAACCTCATACCGCATTTACTCCTTGATATAGCCAAATCTTCAAGAGAAGTTGAATTAGTTAAATTATTAATTATACGTAGTGGATTTTTTAAAATTTTTGTTTTGGAATAACGTCTCACACAGGAATAGAGGTTGCTGGTGTGATGGACTTACACGCTATCTTCGGTTAAAATTAACTCAGAATATCTTTTATTAAGAGCTTCTACGAGGACCATTGTTAATGTGTCACTGAGACCGTAATGGTCACCGTCTTCAGAAATTGAAAAGAAATTATTATAAAAACGAAAATTAACAGAGTTTAAATATATGATATACGTAAAATTCACATGGAAAAGTCATTCCTCATCACAATCGCTGAAGAATCACAGTTCTTGCACGATCAGTGTCAACTGCTGTTACTCGTCAGCGATTGCGCCTTTTCTTACTGAAAAAGAATTTTGACTGAGGAAAACAGATCAGTCCAAAAGTCCAGCAGCCCCTATTCGTGTGTGAGGCGGTATTCTTAGACAAAATAAAAGAAAAAATTAACATTCCGCCTGAAATGTAGAGTTCATGTTTACGTAGATGATAGCGCAATTCAACAGTAATAAGCAGCATAATGTAAGGCATTAGGTAAATAAGTGTAAAATTAATTAATTGTAGCAAAAATTTTATATTTTATATAAGCTTTAATCCATCATTTATGTCTCACATAAGTATAATACGTGCTGGCCATCATATTACCAAAATATACCTCCATTTTGGTCTAAATAAAGCAATTATTAAAGTAAAGACATCCCTCTGTTATTTACAAAAATGCTCCACAATTCTTAGAAAATATGATGTATTTCCCAAGTGATTAAACACCCAGTTAATCCGCAATTCGAGTAATTCAAAACGGCAGCCAAAATGATTGAGCCGGAATAGGAAGTTAATGCGAAAGTAAAAATTCAAGGAATTTCGAAAAATGGGTGAAGATAGCCCACATTCTGCACCGATACATTAGTTGCAGGGGGCCACACAAAAATAATTTATTTTGTTAACACCACTACATCTGCTCATGTCACATTCCGAGTCGCTGGTACCATATAGCCCATGAAAATTTGCATTGGTCCGCTGTAAAGTGAAGGGAAAATCAAAGAACAAAGTTTATAAATGTAAGCTTAACTTCGGCAAAGAATCTAGTAAAACGACTTAAGTGAGTGCAAACGGAACGCAGAAGTTTTTCAGTTTTTGTTTTCGTTTTTATCTTCTGGTGATAATGAAGACTAAATTTATGTAAGTAGTCCACTATAGAATACGCTATGTTTTAGGATCTACGTCAAGAGCCAAGCCCAATATTTGCCAAATTTTTTAAGTATTGAAGGTCTAAATAAAGACAGACGTAATTATTCATTTCACTTTTCCTTTCTTTCTCCGGCAAGTGCATAGCTTGAAACAGGTTTCGTCGACACCTTAGAAGCGTGATTAATTTTTTTTTCAGAGGTTTTAACCAAGGCTTAATTAGGTCTTAAAGAACCGGACTTAGAGAATTTTTGTATTTTTCATGTACTCGCCTGCACAACAATCATCGTCATTTTCGTAACTAACACCGTGTTTTCTAGGTTAATAGGTAGATTGTGAGGCATTATCACCGATACGTAAATCTCTGGGGTCTTAGTTTTGTAAAACGTTTTTACATAATTGTTTTGATGATCAAAATGTCACCGGTGTCGTAACCAATTGAATGTGAAATCGAAAATTTATCTCTTTACTTCGCGTTGCAAATCGGATTTTCGATCTGGCGCCGAAGAAGGATGCGGAGAACCAGTGAAGTGTTGTATTGTGAATATGATAAACATACCAGACATCTCCGTGAAATGGAATGCACCGATTGTCTAATTTGATTGCAAAATTGGAGGACCAAGCCATTGAGGCAACATAGGAAGGCTTCAAAAATTAGGTACCTACTGCATTACTACATTGACTCCCACTGTTCCCAATTCCGAGCCGAAGGAAGATTTATTGCTTAACTTCATTGTTTTGAATGCCAAAGTGGACGATTTTTGCAACCAATCAAATGTCACGAACGTATTTAAAACAGTGACTTTATGCTTAGGAATTTTAAACGTTCTTATGCACATTTCATACGCAGGTTGGGCTGATTTTCACAACGGAGAACTTCGTTGTGGGCAAAATTGAATTCTTACGATTTTTTTCCTTGGGAACAAAAAGATTATTGAAAAAAATCAATAAAGACGACGAATAATTACTTCTGCTAATCAGCACGTAAATATCGATGACCATAAAAATACTAAAGGTGCTGTGTTTCAAAAGAGAAAAAGGGCAATGGGGATCAAATCGGGAGATCTTGCCGGCGTTCCAATCGTATCCAATCTATTTCCTGGATAAAACTAACCTAACCGTTTTCTCACTGGTAATTAAAATCATAGTAATGGACAAGGTATAGCGTCACCTAACAGAATGTGCTGTTTTGTCGCATACTTTATTGAATGAATGTCTAGGCGATTCCGGTTAGGTGAATGCATAATTCCAATATTTGTTTTCCTAAAAAAAAATTATAGTTAGTTTTGTTTTTCCTAAAAGCGGTTTCTGAGAATTTGTTTGGTCTACAAAACTATTTTTTTGGAATTGGTACACTTCCGATTATTGTCGCAGATATCCGAAAGAACTCAATATTCTGATTTTCAAGTTTTTAGAAAACTCGGATCATCCATCGAAGAGAAAAATTTTTTTATGGACGTCATATCTAATTTTTACATTTTCTGCCTTTTTTTGTCCTCTCAGCAATTATTAGTCACACAGATAAATTGGTATAATATGGCAGCAGCATTGTTTTATATTATTCGTCCTTGAAGATCTTATCAAGATTCCAAAGTAGATGGGGACGTGCAGAGTTTCCTGAGAACAAAACGATATCAAAATTAATGAGTATTAAGCTTCCATCAGGAGAATTACTGGATAATAATTTATTATTAGTCAATTGGATATACAACAAATTTTACGTCATTAATAAACTCCAATGCCTAGAAATAACTCGTTACACTAGTTTTCTTTTCAAAATTGCTGTTTCTTAATATATTGATGAACAGTCTCTTAAAGTAATTTTCGGCTAAACTAGTACGGGGCCGATCTGTTTAAAGTGGCACACTTGGCTTGGATTTACTGCCATAGACTTGCACAATATTAATTTAAGATGATGTGGATTCTATGTCAGCACTGTAAAAAATGGTACCATACTTGCTGAGTTTCACGTATTGCAGTGAGACAGTAAAGTTTGAAGACCTCTTTATAAGGGCAATTACAAATTAAAAGAAACATGTCACAAAACCAACGATTTAACATAAATATTTTCAATCTCTGAAATCCAGATATCCGCATGGGAAAAAGCTATATAATAGGACTTAAATGAGCAAAGGGTGATTTCTAATGATAGTGATTCAGCTAAAATATCAAAAGTGGATTAGCCCTAACTTCATTATGAAACATTGGATCAGCCCTACTCAACGTAACATTCAACCAAAACCAATGGCAAGAACCGAACACGGTAGAAGAAGTAAAACCACAATTTCAGTGAGGAATGCTGGTGGATAGAATGAAGGGCACGAACTGGAAGAGTGTGCTGCTGATGGCATTTTTTAGATCAAAGAGATCAGTATCAGTATCCAATGGTGCGGCATGGAATCGAATGTAGAACAATACAATCGAGAAAATGAAAGCCTAGAAGAAAAATAGGGCCAGGGCTGTTAATCAGAGAAAACCATTAACAAAAAGTGCTCTTGTTTGGGGTCGGGCGACATAGAGTTGAATTTCAACGATTTGACTTGACTTGGGAGATTTTTTTGGATTTTATAGCTTAGACGTCACTGATGGAGGTAATTCTCAGATGGAGCCGTACAATGCTGGACACTGGGGCCCATCGAAAAAATAAATACATTTAGCCTCTTTCATCATAATATTCGATCTATTCACAACAAAATGAACAAATTTGAGGCCTTCCTGATTGACAACCCTCACTCTTTCATAGAGGTGACTTTAAACTGGAATTTCTCGAGGAAATAGAGGGTCTCTGTTGAAAAACCTACCTTCTTTCAGTAGCCGATTTTCACATCTTAGTTTACCGTTAAATCTAGCAACTTTTGCCTCATTTAAGCGATCTTGTAACTCTAACAGTGTAAGATTTAGCAATGGTGAGCCATAACAATTGAACCACTCTGTATGGCCGGACAGTTCACTGTATTGTGTCTGAGGGCTAATTTCCCCCTGATCCGCCACTGACTGTGAGATCGCACTGTCGCCAAAGAAAACGTATACAAAATGCAATTTTCATGTAAGAATCAGTAACTCGAAATAAAAATCCGGGTAGTACCGAAAAAGATGAAAAAAAGTTAAGGGAAATTGTATCATTTAAAATTGGAAAAATTCATCAAAGCTTTATGGAAAAGTGTATCTGACTGATAGTCATGGATATATATATGTTGACACTTTACGATTCTTAGTTTTGCAAAAAAGTCAGTGTCGTACCGAAACCGAAGCTTCTCGTCAGCCCTCACTGTGCGACGGGAGCACCGAGGTTTGTAATGATGGATGATTGTAATAAAAGGCTTCAGCTATGTTTTACACTAAATCCGTAATTATCGAAACATTTTCAGAAATTTTCGTTAAAAATATTCATCTGTTTAGATTACTAATATACAGTTTTTCACACACCTTTAAGTAGATCTGCTAGATGCTAAATATAAATGTATTTATCTGCCATCGTGAAAAATAGGTGAACAGTTTCAATTTAAAGGTGTACAATATTCATTGAGATCAATTGAGCTGATACAATAATTTGTTCACTATGATGAATTGAAATCAGTTACACGTTTTATATCAAAAAGGTCCGTCTTTTTTAATTCAAATTAAATCGATAAGTAGGCACATTTCCCAAGAAAAATTTTGAAATTTATATAGGCATTAGCTTTGCATTAAAAGACCATTAACAAATAATCGTAAAAAAGAGGAAAAGTGTTACGCGATCCTTAAGTAATATATTGACGAGATGCGAATTTAAACTAACACCATGCAGACGAATCTCGGTAGTCGCTTTCTAAGGAAATCGATTTGATATGGTAAATGGTAAATAATCATAGATGTATGATTACGCATTATATTGCCGGAATAGATTAGTCTCATCCAGGACCGGTTTAAGCATTCACGCCTACCCATGTTCCGTTCTCGTATTATTTCTAATTTTTTTATCTAGAAGTAGGTCCTTCCATGGTGCTTAGAATAGACAAAAACAGCATCAGCTATAATGTTAACAGTAGAGTCGATATTTTTCAGAATACTTTGCGGTCTCTTGGCACTCGCTTCTATCTGCTCAGCCCGTCCAGCTGAGACAGAATATGAATATGAAGATGAACCTGCACCACCCCCAAAGAAGGCCCCTGCCAGACCTCTGGTAGGCAGAAGAAATCCCCTTGCACCACAAAATAAAAAAGCTGCCAGCACCACTACCACAACCACCGAGGCAGCTGCAGAAGTAAGTAAACAACTTTTTTTGATAAACCTCTAACAAACACCAAGAAATGTTCCACTCTGACAGGTCGAAGTGGAAGAAGGTGCCGAAGGAGACTACGTAGAAGAACAACAACAAGAAACCAGCTCAACTACTGAAACCCCAAAGAAGTTCCTCAAGGGCGGTATTGTCCGGCCATTCAGAAGCAACGATGATCTCTTGGCTTCTCTGAAGAGAAGGAGGGAACAAGTGGTGAGCAGTAAGTGTCCACAAAAAAGCTCAACATCCTATAAGATTTCGAGAGAATTGTTATTGTTTTAGATAAGCAAATAAAGCCAGCTCCTGTCAGTGAGCCGAAAGAGGAAGTTGCTGAACCAGTCCAGAAAGAGTCAAAACCAGCTGCAGCTTCTGGCCGTAGGAATCGATTTAGCAAACCTGGAAAATCAGCCAAAAGTGAAGAGATACCAGAGGAAAGTGCGTCAACGACGACTCCAGCAAGAACAGGGCGAGGAAGGTTCAGTGCTAGAAGTTAGAATAGAAAATTGTTAATTTCCCAGAGAATAAAGTTATACTAAACAATCGCCTCTTAAAAACAAAGCAATAGAGAAAAAATGTTTTTACTTTTTTACTTTTATAACGAAAGTACATTAATCGCGTCGAGAACGAAATCAAAATAGAGTTTGTTGAAAATCAGTGAGTATGTAAATATAAATTATTAGCATAGAATAAAGTGTATTAAGGTTTAAAGTTTTATTATTGTGGATTCTTCCCATATCAAGACAATACATAAGAGGTGGCTTTGAGAGGTGGATCACCTCTGATATTCCAAACATATTTTTAACAAATTAAGGAAGGTTATTAATGACTTTTTAACACTTCCGATTTAAGCGGAGTGACACAATTACTTTAAGTATGGAATTTTTAACGTTTACGCCGAAGTAGGTACAAATAAGTAATAAAATTACAAAACCGAAATTTATAAAAAAATTCTGCTTTGCGGTCATTTCATGCACTGGTTGCAAATGATCGTTACAGATAGATAGAGACTGAAATTGAGCATAAATCACCACAAAATATTGAAGAAATTTTTGAAGAAATTAAGTAAAAGAATACACTTCGATTTGAATTATGAGTCAAAGTCATATGGAAGGATGTTATGGAAAAGGGGATAGTTAAGGTTAGTTCAGATTAGTAATTTAATTTATTAGTAATTAGTAATAATAAGTAAGTTACTAATAATTTAAAATAATTAATTAGTGCAGGAACTGTTGTAATGAAATAACCGCAAAAAGATTTGTTCCTTTCCCAACATGGGGGTGCCGAGCTATAGGAGCCTTCTACAAATATCAAGCTTTGAGACGCAGAATACTTGATTAACACGTATATCAGTCAATGAATTAAAATTTAATAAAAACCTTATGTTTATTTCTAGAATTTGTATATTATGAAAACTGTTCAATTGTAAGTTGCCACCCTTCACACACGAGAATAAAAGATTACGCACGAGCAGCAGGCGAGGACTTCTACCCTTAATTTGTGTCGTAGGCGCTCTTGCCTGTGGCTTGAGTGCCACATTTTGGGTTCGTGTGATCAAAAACTTTGTGATTTTGTGATGACTTTGTGATTCTTCTTACTGCCAAAAAGTACAAACACAAATAAAAAGAATTAGCCGGTTGGGAATCGCAGTCGGCGTCTTCACATCAAAAGTCTAACACAATTGAGTTGACTCGGTCATTTTCATACTGGCCTAGAAGGTAATGATTTTGATGTTTCATTAAATGTTTACTTTCCAGATTAGTATCTTTTTGCTGTTTCGGAGATGCATATGACATAACTTAGTTGTTGATAGGGCGCATTCTGCCTAATTCAATGACCAGTGTAACTATTGCAGATAGAGTCGACAATTTTGCACTCAACTATTTACATATGATATAATACCACTTACAGTGGCCGTATGGCTGCATACCACATTTGAGGAAGACGTATTTTTTAATTTATTAGAATTTTCTAACAAAGGAGCTACGTGAATCACCCTGTATTTTTTATCAAAAATTTTACAAAATTCCTTATTTACTTTTAGGCGTGGCACGTTAGGCAATATTTGCTTTCTATTTCGATTGAAACTATTCTACAGCTATCTGTATTTACAGGAAAAACTACATCAGAAACCGTTTTTACTTTCTCGATATCTTGGTTAAGTGAAATATAGAGAGGGTCCCAAAATACCGAGTTCGCGTTCACGAAATATGGAATGTGCGCAGTTGCGATATGGAAGCAAAGAACAGGGAGAGAGGAGCGAAAATCTAGAAAAAAAGTAAAGAAGTGAATGCTAAATCATTATTTTTGTTCGATAAAGAAATATTAATACTTTTCATAACAACGCTCGGTGACAACAACTGTGATTAAGTGTGCTTAAATATAATTTTAAGCTCCATGATTTATTAGTGCCCGTCAGGAAATTCGATGTATATTTAAAATATACACTCAAATGGATGTGTTGAACAATGAAATGGCAATAGAACACAAATATTACATAAATTTTACATAAGTACAACATTAATTTTAACAATAAAAAACGCTAATAGACTATCGAATGTAGCAGTATTATAAGATAATAAAATATGCATAACAATACTAAAATCATTTCTAATGTACGTATCTAATGATTTTTCCTACGAACTCACGATAGGAGATGAGCCTTCGTCGTTAATTTAACTGTCATCAGTGTGTGGTAAAGCGGGTATCTCTTTCCGCATTTGTTGATAATCGCATGGCAATTTGATACCACAAAAGGCCGAAGTTCTTAACTATAAAACCGTCTACCTGAAAAATAAAGTTTCAAAAATCTCGCCATTCTGCAAACAAAAAGCGAAAAGGCAGCAAACTTTGAAGGTTGGCAAGACAAGAGCAGTAAAAAATTTCTTTTTCTTGTTGACGCATTTTTAACCGGTTTATCACAATAACATGTATAGGGTGGGTAACTTACTTGGGGCCACGTCTATTACTAAAATTGTCCACGTAATGCTGGTGAAATTTGAGCTTGAGTATTTGTGCTAAAAATGGCAATTTATCTTTGTTAGACATACTACTTCATTTCTTCATCTAGTTAATTTCGCTTAATTACCGTATTAATTATATGTAAATCCTGATTAGAATTATATAAAAACGGAACATTTTCGATTTCTTTTATAGTTCCGGACCTCTGAAGGTCGACAAGTTGACTTTCTTGCCTGCCTTTAAGTTATTGCCATTACAAATAATGACTACCTAGCGAGTTTCGTATAGGTATTTCATTTAAAGAGGAATTCCGTTACCGCAATGATGACATTAAAGATTTGAAAGTTTAAGTCACCAATATTTTGTGCACTCAAATAGTAACATTGTTTGCCATGCTTAAATTAATTATAGTATCAAGGTGATCATAATTAAGTTAAACATGAACTGACCATATAAATACATACTTTCGAATTTCTATCAATTCATTAAGGTTGTCTATTTTCCATATCAAATATTGTGTTGAATCACCAAGAAGTAACGATGCCCATGAACTTTTCAGAGAAATGCTGATTTATTCGAATTGATTGATGTCGGTGAAGCTTCAGGCTTGATATGGGATCCAAGATTAGACGTTTTTGTAAATACTGATTTGATCGAATTTTATTTCAAACGATGAATTCAAGAAAGCTACTGATTTCTTGTGATTAATTGCTTTTGTTCGCAAACCATCAGAAATATGCGAAGGAACGACAATAAATTAACAAAAAAGTGTGTAGGTGTGTGCTAAATGTATTGTAGATCAAGGCGATACATGTTGCTCAAGTAGTTCAATACCGCCATGTTACACAGGTTATAGGCACCTACTTAAATTTGGCGCTGGTTATTTTCAAAGAACACAATTTTAACCAAATATTAAATTTGAATGTAAAGAGGTTATGAATGTGCACATATGCAGGTTCAGTTTCTAACGATCTTGTTCGTACACGTGGATTTGTTAAAGAAAATACTCGATTTTCGCTGTCAAAAAATTATTTATTTTCCTGTTTTTTTATTATTATTAACAAGAAATGTATTTTAAATATACGTACTTATGCACTAAAATTAATCTTTTTCAGTCAGATGGTATTCATAGGATGTGGAGAAAAGTTAATGAACACAATAATTTTCGTAATACTCTTCTGACTGTAAAACATGGAGGTGGATCTCTAATGATTTGAGGCTGCATGTCCTCAAATGGAGTTGCAAATATCCATTCCATAGATAGTATTATGAATATGGTTAATCACACGGCTTAAAATACGATTTTAATCAACAAAGAATGGCTAATTTGGAATGTACCAAAATTCCTCTGCAATCGGCAGATTTAAACCCAATTGAACATTTGTGGACAATTCAAAAAAATATATAAGAAAACATAAAATTTGTTCAAAAACAGAATTAAACAACATTCACAAGAGTGGAAAAAATCAATCCTGAAATATGCAAAAAATTAGTTTATTCTATGAATAGAAGATGTCAAGCGGCCATCGCAGCAAAGGACTACTCGACAAAGTATTGATCAATTATTGTTTAATCGTAAATTTTGTTTATTTTTATATTTAAATTTAAGTGCACGAACAAAAATGTTGTACGAAAATGAGAAATTTTTGTTAAATTTATTTTTTAGCTTTGTTATTTATTCTTTAAAAGCTTTGTACATAAGTACATATATTTAAAATACATTTCTTGTTAATAATTTAAAAAAATAGTAAAATAAATGTTTTTTTCACAGCGAAAATCGAGTATTTTCTTTGACAAATCCATGTGTACGAACAAGATTGTTAGATACTATAAATGAACGCTACTCACATGGGATCACATTTTTATTGTGAGGAGAAAAACGTGATCAGTATGGAATGTGACCGATCAGTGTGAAAAGTCTGCACAGAGATAATGGGAGCGAGACAACAAAACCAAATGAATGTACCTTGCAAAAGTTCCTAATGAAATGATAAATAATCTATGCGATAAACCTGTCGATGCAGCAGTGTTCGAATTCGGACGTTTCAAGTACCAGATTCAGCTCCACTTGAAGTTTAGACAAGAACAAAACCCAGTTTTAATCACATGCGATGGCGTTGATGGTTTGGGTATGATGTTTTGGCACACATTTTCGATCAGAGATGGATCTGAAATTAAGAAAAAAAGACTTGTGGGGGCTACGATAATAATGCTGCTTCACAAAATGTATGCAAAATGGACAGGAAATGCATTTTTCCTAGCCGATGACAGGATTTTTTTTCGTTTTATATTGTCAATTTTAAAAAAATAAATGCGTCTGCACTTAACCATTCGAATTACTTTTAATTGGCATTCGGCAAAGAAATCGGGTGATCTTCCCTAAGGTAAGAGGAACGCAACCCAACGATATCCGCATGATTATGAAACAACAATGGCATCGTTTTCTATAAATATTAATAACTAGTGGGTGAAGCTGCTATTTTTCATCATTATCAAATCAAGACCGGCTGATTGCATAAGAAAAAGATTGTCGACCCAAAACTACTTTCTCTTAATGAATTCTCTCCACTATCCAATCAGATCATCATAAAAAACATGTAAAAATATTTTTTACAGGTTGGTTTTTGTTCGGTATCATTTAGCCAATAGTTAAAACGTTATTGTTATGGAAATATCGCGTTGAATTTGAAATTTCGTCGAAAAGCATAAATGTGCATAGCACAGTGGACAAGAACGGAATTTACATTTTCGACGGCATGAGGACGTCACCATCATCGTCCTTTCAGCCCACACGTACTTTCTCTGCAATAATGCACCAGAGGAATTCAAATGACACACAACACTCTAAACTTCGATTACGAGTATTTTTGTTGATCGGCGCCATTTCGTTACGTAATTATCGGTTGGTACATAAAGGCGATTCCAGCTAAAGGTCGTTCAGTGTAGTAAATTGGTCATATGTACGAAAAGTTGTTCTATGTCAGTAAACTAGTTTTCATTTCGCTTGAATCCACTTAAATGGATTTTCCCCTAATGTAGCCCACTTGGTTTTAGCAAGAACAATTTTTCAATTCCGCACGTAAATTCGATAGGATTCCTTCGAGGATTTACCAACTAATTGTTTTCAATTCAAGGATTTTTCCTTTCCCTCTGAATGAATTCTAAGGACTGAAGCACAAATACTAATTTTTCTACTTAAAATTCGAAGTATCAATAATTCAGCTGAAAGGCAATGCTTTGTTCTTTTTCTCACACTGCACTGCCATTATCCGTTAGGAGGCCTCTATTGAATATTAATTCATCTTTATCCGTTAAACGTGGTATCGATTGTCTCGTCACTTCCACTTTGTCAAATACGTGACAAGAATTTCAAATTCAATTCTCATCACACATTATTAATTGCCGATGTTTCATTCACAATCAGAGTTTAAGTACTTTCTTTACTTAGATGATATGAGGAAAAAGCACATTACGAAGGTGTAATTTGCATTAGCACGACAGCCAATCTATTATTAAATTAAATACATTAAATTAATATTAAATGAACCCCACAACTCAACTGTGCCAGATCTACTTTTGCTTAACAAGACAAACCCGCTTCCTTTTTCCTCCAACCACCTTAGTACTGCCAAATGTAAATGGTCGATAAGCGACAATTGTTGGTATGTAGATCACATCTAGGATTAAGTAAGTAAAATAAGCCCATAACAAGGGCGGAATATAATACATATATTAAATGAATGAAATGTGTGCCTTAAAGTATTCAATTTCCCAGGATAATAAAAAAATAAAATAATCATAATCGCCGGGTTCTTAGCTCAAGAAGATTGACCTTGCAGCCTCACAGCTTCGAAAGACTATATCTCTGAAGGCAAAATATGTATCTGGCTGTTTTTAGCTATTTCCTCCTTTAAGCTTGACGATGTTGATGACACTAGTGACACCGCGATCTTGACTATTTTTAAGCTTTGGACCAGAGCTTCAGTACTCCGGCATCTCAAAGCTTGCGGTTCTCAAGTCGATTGATGATGATTACGCCTGTTGCTTAATAACTTCGAGAGACTATGTTTCTGAAGGCAGAATATGTGAGGTCGGGCAAATAATAAAATCCAAGGATTTCTTTTCTTTCCTTCCTTCAAACTAAGGACAAATCCTCAACGGTGCTGTGTGACAAACTTATACGCAGTATTAGCGAAAGAATGCTGTTGACACGCCTAAGTTATTCGACGTGGGTAATTGTAATTTTGAGCTCAATAAGAAGTGTTGTTGGCAGTACCGCCGCACCGGTCCTTTATTGTTTGCCTGCACCTAAGATTGTGTACTTGGTAGTTGTGGTGGAGAACGGAGACACACGGAAATAATTTGCGTCAGCCATTTACCACATAATTTTAAAGTTCGTTGGTGAAGGTTTCTACACATTCGTCTTGTGTTCCTGAAAGACTGCAGCAGACTAAAATTTCTGAAAATGCTTTTCATGAAAGCACCTGGCTACTAGCTCGATCTCAACGATTCTTCTTGATATGCAAACCTCTTCTTCACCTTCAACATTGAAAGCATCTTCACTGATATTTTGTCTGCAATCTTCAAGCTGTCAATTCGAAAAGCGAAAGTGTTGGCCTCGATCTCTCTCACTCACGTGTTGGCCTCGTAGTTTCGTCGCACTCTGACACTTCTGCGACCGTCTAAGAGCGGTTCTTTCTTCCTTTCCTGCCAGCTAGTACTTCTTATTCGGGTCTTGTCTGTCGTTTAGGCGGTTGGAACGCGCACCGTACGACCGAGAGGGTGGGTGTGATTTGCCGACCCTCAATTTTTGTTTAAAGTTTCATTTTCTGGAGTTATTAGTGAACATGGAGGGGAAGATACTCTTTATGTAAGTACATTTGTAGATACTGTGTCCAAGTTTATGTCCTCTATGGGGATCTCGTAAGCGGCAATAAGTGCAGACTTTCAAACACACTCTCAAAATTCAGACTCATTGCTAATTAAGTCGTATAAAAAATATCTCGTATATACAGTGTGTTCTAGATAAGATATGGGGATCTGGTGCACAATAATTGACGTAGACTTGGTTAAATGGGAGAATAGTTGCGCATTTAAGGTTTACGGTGCAAACAAGTCTGCAAAATTATTTTTGGTTTTTCAGTTATTGCGAGAAAACCCAAATTTTCAATTGAAAATTTATTTTACTCAAACGGTAAGAAATATACGAGAACCAGTTTTCCATTGTAGGTTATTATAAACTTCAAAATGACAGTCTTAGTTTCGTTCTATGACATTTGGTTTGTTAAGAATGACCATTAATTTTTCCCTAAATACGGCCCTGGTAAGTTTTTTACAAATTTCAAGACAACTTTTTTACAAATTCATTGATGATAACACTTAGTAATACATTTTTGAGGGAGGTGCCTGCTTGCTTTACAATATGACAAGTAAAGCGCCGATTAAATTAACGTTCAAAAGGATTTTTTAGCTGCAATTACCTCACAATAATAATCTTTGCTGCTAGAATGTGAAAAATTTTTCTTATTGATTATCAAGAAATTAGTTTCTTCTTTTTGAAACAATTTTGCGCAAATTGATAATCACAGTGTAACAGAATTTCGACATGTTTTCTACCTCACATTATATCTTAAACGCCGATTAATTTTGGTCAATTTCACACTTTCAACAAAAAAGAAGTTTATTGTTGGGTTGTTAACAGTGCAAAACATTAATATAAATCTCTTTGAACTGCTCCAAAAGAGGCGTCCAGCTCTTGCAATATTTTCCTAACATTGATCGAGGACTAATTCTAACCAGCAGCAGCTAAATAAAGTTAAGTTTACTTTTACTTTGTCTTCAATTTTTAAAGTACTGATGCTGTCTTAGAATGGCGAACGAACATAATATTTTCTGTCTTATTATCATGACAAAAGAGAATTGAACGTTGTCAGTTTCTTTTGTAAATTGTGCTATTCTACCATGGAAATATTCTTTTTCCACAATCGCATTATACACCTCATTTGTTAAACGATTCAGATTTGAAAGTATGATTAAGAAATGTCTCGTGAGTCAAGTAGATAGATATCCAGATTAACAAGCAGTAAGCCTTCTGTACTACTCGTAGTATAATATATACCATTATATACACCCATTTTTGATGCGTAACAGTTGGTGTTGACTTATCCAGTAGGTAATAAAAAATTGCCAGTTTACGGCTAAGTTCATAAGAAGGTGGTGTATTTAATGATCAAAATTTTGAAAGATCTCGCTTAAAATATTTAGAAGAATTTGGTACTACACCTGATGAAATATATGCTCAGAATGATCACGATTCTGCACTTGATCTGCACTGAGTCTAGATTATAACGAAACCGACTTTGGTCAAGATGTAGTTAGTCACAATTGAAGTAAATAGGAGGCACTCACATGTCTAGGAACGATAGGAAGACAATATATTTTAATCCCATAAATGCTGTGTGTTTCCTCATAAATATATTTCCCACATCTATATCTCTTTTCAAGGGGAGTTCCGTGAGTTACTAAATAATTTGCAAGAAAAAAATCTTAATGATCCAATAGGATCATAAATACAGGGTGTCCGATTCGTTACTGCACATACTGAAATGGGTGATGGATCTCATCATTTTAAGCGAAAAATTTCACATGGACACAGGTCCGATTTCGATCGGTAGCAGAGTTACAGGGTATTCAAATTCAAAATTTTAAATTCCAAGTTGACCGAGGTCTCGTCTTTTTTTACGATAAACAATTCTCCAAACAGTTTTTTGTTAACAAACGAATTATTTTGTTTATTACTAAACCAAAGTTTGTATTTTTTCAGTAAATACAAAAAACAGTTGGACAAATTTAGTATTATTTATTTTGGAAAACATCATATTTCAAAGTAACAAGAAAGAAACTGAGAGTTGTCGATCTAATTTAAGAGTTGCAAGCATAGAAACTTGGAATTTTGAATTTTTGAATTTTTAAATTTGAACACCCAGTAACTCCGCTACCGATCGAAATCTAACCTATGTTCATATGAACTTTTTTGCTCAAAATGATGAGATCCATCACCCATTTCAGTATGTGCAGTAACGAATCGGACACCCCGTATATGGTTTCATAAACAGAACATGCCGCTTTAATGAAGACAGTATTATGATATGAAGTCTACATAATTACAAGCATAACAAACGAAATGAAGATCTCTAAAGAAAGCTGGGTAAAATCCCGATTGGAAATATCTCTCGTTTGCGGTTGGTTGAAGAAATGGTGACAATATTGACTAAAGTTAACTAAATGGATTATAAATTCTTCCACTGAAAGTAAACAAGCGGTTTCTCTACTGATTATTAAATCTTTAAATTTCGATTAAGCTATATTGATATGTTAATTGAAAGATCTTGTAATATTCAAATACTAATTTTCTCTGCCGCAACTTGTCCAAAAACGGACGTTTAATAACGCTAATTCGTATTTAAGTGGTAGGTAATAAACTTTCGGCGAGAGAACGAGCTGCATTAACAATTTATTATTTGAGTAAAGGTTACGACGATGAGATAAGATTCTTCAGACTATTGAGCAAAACGAATAATCTAATTAGTATGGACGATGAATAATTTCGAGTCGATGGCCAATTTGTACGAAACAAAATCCATGATGAAAAATTTTAATTAGTCATAATAAATGTCGAAATCCTCCTTAGGTATACTATTGAAACTCACTAAACATGTACCACCATTGAAAATATGTATTTGAGATAGGTGAGCATGCAAATGAAGTATTGTTGCTAATATCGAGTACTGCGGCTAACAGTAAAAGTAAAAACCTTGGGCCATGCAAAGTTCAACGTGAACGTTGCCCAACCAAATAGATTCTTTGGGGATAGCTGTTATTTCTTTTTATTTTGCAGTCCTATCTGTATTTAAGCAGTAAATGAGGATCTTGATGCCACCGACCGTATTCTGATAATCAGCAACACCATTTTTCAATTCTTACACCCAACGTGAAAGAGAATGCTGGATGTACTTATACGGGGCGTGCCGAACTATGGCGTTTCAAAAAAAAGAATTCAAAGAAATATGCTAAATTTTCTGATGCAAATATTGCCTAATTTTTTCAGCACTGCTATCCGTAGATAGGTGTTTTTGGACATTTTGGAACTAAGGAGGTCAAAATAAATTATAGAGGCCTTTAAAGGCTTTTTTTAAAGTCTGATAGTGTCTCTCTACGTTCCATGATTTAGACGGCTATTCCCATAAATCGCTATAGTTTTAGGCTGGATGACGGGAAATATATTAGATCTGAATATATTTTTCAGCAGTTACTTCCACCTAAAGTATCGAAATCCGCATTTTTCGTAAAACAAAATTAAATGGAAGAAGGTCCCGTTGATTCATCCAAAACTTGGATATTTATACTTGTTTCGATACTAAAAGAATATGAGCTTTCAAAACGACAACTTTTCCTAATTTAACCGATAGTGCGAATCCAACAGTTTCTGCAATTACCACAGACTTTTTGCTTTTGAGACACATCAGAATACCCTCCTATAAGTATAGACTGTAACCAAACTTGCATTTAACTATTATTTCATTCAATTTTAAAAATTCTTTGAGCAAGATTTGCAATGGTACCCAAAGCGATCCATAAGCCCGAGAACAACCGCCATGAATTTGGTAATAATGGCGTAACCTGACTGAACTATAGGTCACGTTATCTAGACCGTAGACTTGGATAATATTGCTGAAAGTGAAATGTTAACGTACACTCAACCTGAATTTCTTTGTTTTTGTGGTATTTATTATGATACGTTTTAACCCGTAATTTTACTACCGATTTATTAACGAAGCGATCTCGTAATCGTTGTGGTTCATCCACCATAATCTTCAGAGCTTTAATACGAAATCGAAATCTTCACCGGTATGAACTCGGCGTTATTTCAAACTATCGATGATCTTAATAATACAACAATAAATTGAACTTTTAAAAGGTCACACGTCACACTCTCCCATACTTCTTGTACCTTGACTTTTTAGAATCAATCTCTAGGTAAGATTTATTATCCTAATGATGTGTCCTCCAAATTAGCGAAAAGGCAAGTGTAGCTAACAAAGAAGAAAGTTGTTTTACGTTCTATATTCCTATAGTGGAACTGAGCTTATATAGACGAAAATAATTGCTATCTTGTTTTACTCTTGTTATGCTTGTGTGTAAGTGTGCAAAAAATCAGACCACAAGTATTTCATTTAATCCGTTCCAGCCTAATTAGAACAAATATTGTTACAAATTATCTGAATATTGTTAAGATAGACAACTGACTTGCTCAGCTAGCATTACCAGATTTTTGCTTCGAGAAAATTCCGCATTTTCGAGTTGAAAAAAGTATCGTTTTCCCATTTTAGCACACAATATTAACTTCAAGATAGTTTTAGATGGGCAATTTAACCAGGGATATGAACGATTGCATTCCAGCAGAGAAAATAATAAGGACCCACGCAATACTAATCAGCTAAGTTTGCATAACCATTTGTTTACCTGCTTTGAACGAAGTAAATTTTATGCTATGTGCACATTCGCTAATCTCGAATTTCTCTAATGCAAATTGGGAAAAAATGTCTCATACGGTTTACGTGGGCAATATCAATGCAACAGTGAAGTTTTTTTATTTCTTCCGCGTTAACTTGA
The DNA here is from genome assembly GCF_039881205.1 of Euwallacea similis. NCBI lineage: Eukaryota > Metazoa > Arthropoda > Insecta > Coleoptera > Curculionidae > Euwallacea > Euwallacea similis. The sequence continues at coordinate 1,410,370 of NC_089624.1, forward strand.
AATATGTTACCCACTGTATACACAATATAATGACCTTTTTGCTCTTTACCCGTATGTTTAATTTTTCTTAGCTATTTGACACCGAATGCTGATGTTATCTTCTCAGAATGGAAATAGTTGGCAGACAAGTAATTTCAAAAATATCCAATTATGGAGATATAATCAGAAAACCACCGACGCATTGAATTTAAACGGCACGTAATTTTCTCAGATTAACATTTAAAATGATAAAATGACATTTTAAACAAAGACTTTTGCCTGCTAATGAGACCTGAAGTGAATCGAGGAAATTACGAAACACGCCCTAAAGTTGCTTTACGTCTACTAAACGCATCACCATTTTGTAATGTAGAGAAAAAACACGAGAAAAGTGTTCTCTTTTTTGATTTGATGCTATCTTAGTATTACTCAATTTAACGACTTCACCACTCCTCTGGTGAGTGATCCTTATTGCACTATTTATGTTTAATCTCATCTGTTGAAAGATGTTAAGCCTCAATTGGTGCAAGAGGTAATGTCGACACGAAAATTTAACATCGAAAGGAATCTCCTCTGCTTTGGGAAAATCTTTCTCTTGAAGCGACAAAATAATAAACTGTTACAACAAAATTAACAGAATTCCAGTGGATTATGTTACAAGGATGACACATCAATTTTGTACAGAGTTGAGTATTAACGAGACACAGGACATTTATTTTGCATTTATTCGAAGTTAGCTCGTAGTCGGTTAATTCACATTATTCGCTCAGTCAGTTCACACATATTTAATGCACTTTTTGTGGCTCAAAGGGAAGCCAAAAGATATTTTGCAAATTCGGCTTTGTAGGATCATAAAGCGCTATTAATCGAGACTATTCATTTAAGATATTTTTTAAAGCGATGGCTCTACGTGTTCCCGAGATACCCGCATTCCAAATTTGAAAAGTGACAAGAAATAGGTACCTCCCCCCTTTGGAAATTGTCAGAAAAATTCCGATATACCGTTTCTTAGTTTAATGGAACAATATGGATCTTGTATTGACCCGGGGTACCATTAAATGAAATCATGAAATCTTTTGCACGTCTGCCTTAACCCACTCGCAAGGGCTAAACTTTCCTACTAAAAGGGATACAAAAGCCTTTTGATGGTTTTTGCAATAGGTGCAAAGAAACTGTGACAAGTTCCCTTCGCACAGTGAAGCTACAAGATGGATTAATCGCGATGAATCTTGAAAGATCGAGACATCTCGGGGGCAGAACATCATGGACCAGATTATTGGCCACAGAACTATGTCCTTAACATTAATTGAACTTTGAACAATTATTTTAGTTTTTTGTACTCTATCTGCATCTGCGCATATCTACACCGGCAGCATTCGTAGAATTTTTTGGTAAAATGATTCGCTGCTAAGAACTCTTCAAACTGTTAAATTAAATTTCTCAACTTTCAAACATCTCTATTCAATTAGTTTCTACAAGACATATATTTACAACATTTGACAGAAATGATAGCCATGGGGACTCAAGGTACAACGAAAATAATTAAAGCCAATTAGCAAAGTAAAGAAAACGTAAATCAACAAAAGGAATAAATTGCCTGCCAGTCTGAACCAGCCGTCATGGGTATACTCGCCCAACCGGATATGGGTATGGACAGGTTATCGCCAGTGGTCTTAAAAAATAATACAGCCAAAAGCAGGCGACTTCTGATTCGTGTGTTATTACGAAAATTACTTTCTATATTGGGAAGGTCATCCTTTGACCTTGATCCTCGAAGTGGACATGGCCGTAGGTTATTCAATTTCACTGCTCTTTCACTCTCGATTGAAAATTTACATATATTGAGTTTAATGGGTAATTTTTGAAGAGAAAATTTATTCTTGTCCGCTAAAGATGACACTGAAGATATTTTTTGATCTCTGTTAACTAGCTTTAATAATTTTATGTTTTCTGTTTATTGGCAGATTCGCAAATGATTTTATGCGTTAATCTCCCGCTTCCTCGAAATATAGCAGCTAAACAATTGCTACAATTTTTGAAGAAAACGATGCCCCACTATCTATCTAAGTGCCAGTTCTTCAACGTCCTGTTAAACTGCATGTGAAGTAAGTTGTGATATGAAGCATGTGAAGTAAGCAGTCAAAATTATATAGTGTCTCTGTTACTTAAAGTTGAAAGGGGTGTCCTCCTTCAACTGTTGATTAAGCTTTAACTTCAGTTCGAAAACCGTTGCATCGGCTAGTTAGTTGTAACTGGACATTGAAGAATCGGTTCCGAGTAACAAAATATAAATCTATTTAAGTAAAATTTTGCCCGAAAGGTACAACTCCAGTCAATATCTGAATTTTAGTATAAAGTCAGAAAATATCTTATTAACTTTACAGGCAATTTAGGACTAAGCGTATTGCCATTCTCTTTCCAATATATATTTTTTGGGCATAAGAAGTAGAAATACCAAATCATATACCCGAGGCAAATATTTTAGTTCAAAATCATCAATTAGTAAACCGTAGATTTAGGTAAGAATCGTTAATTTATTAATACACCTGTATTACTTAATATTCTAAGAGCTCGTATAAATCGGGGTCAAACTTTAAATAACGGTGATATTTTCTTACAAGGTAACAAACACTATTGGTGGTTATATAACTGTAATGTGAGCTTTTGTTTCATTTATAGTAGGAACAACGTATGTGACTAGCCTAATTAGGATACCTCCCGAGCCTACCAGTCTCTGAAAAGTCCTAATTGCCCAGATTTACATCCCATTGACCCCATAATATAATTAGTGCGTTCTCTCTATTCGGTGAATTCCAAAAAACTTGCTTCTAACTAAAAACTATTGGTTGACAACAGTCTCTGTTATACACCCAAAATATACTTCTACCAATACAAATAGTTCCGAAACTTCTCGAGGGGTTTGCACTGTTCCTAACAACACATATTACACGAAAACAAGAATTAATTTGTTTACTTACTTTTCATTTCAGATTATTTTCAATTGCATCCACGATAGTAGCTCTCCCTACTCAGGATTCCAAACTTGTAACAGAAGCTCAGCCTGGGCAAGAATATGTTTTCGTCCAGTCGTCAGGATCGAATGCTAAACCTATCAATAAAAAAGGCAACAAGGAAGAAAAGGTAAGTTTTTATTTTAAAAAAAATCACTCCATGGATGAGAAAATTTCTGCCATAATTTCAGATCCAACCTTTTGAAACTGCTCACAAGATACCACCGAACCTCGCCTTCGTCATCAGTGATGAAGATGATGATATTCTCGAAAACACCAAGGAGAAACCTACTAAATCTCCTGGGAAGAAGGTGCACAAAAGAGAGGCCCAATCAACTGCTCCAGCACCGCCAGGTAAAATTCAATATAAACAAATTTGATGACCGATGATCAAAATTATCATCCACTGTTTCCAGGTGCTATAAAAATAAACGTGTCTCAACTTTTACAAAAGTATAAAGAGGCTATGAAGAGTTCTACTCCTAGTCCTGCCAGTAGCACTAAAGCCACTACTACGACAAGGTCCAGTAGAAGAAGGGGGGCCGGGACTAAAAGAAGGTCTAGGCGTTCAGGTAGTAAACTTAAGTTTTTTAGTAGCGCTAGAAGCTAAATATTCATCTGAATTAGGCCCCACAACCCCAAGACCAGTATTGACAACAGCCAAAATCTCCCCTAAACATGAAGATACAGATGTGGTAGGCTCCGCTAGTGAAAAGCAAAGATCAAGAATCCAAGTCAAGAAAGGGCCCAATGGACAAGAGTACGAGTATGAATATGTTTATTACTACTACGACGAAGATGAAGACTCAAAAGACAAGGTAATTACTAGAACAACTCATCAGAGATGTATTTAGGAGACAAAATATTTGGATTAATTCAGCCTAAGTGTCCCTACTTCATCAACAACGTTAGAGCCTCAGGTGTTGGAACTATCACCATTAACGAATATCATTTGTGTCAGATTATGATGAATCATCAGTGAGAGGATCAATTATTGAAATATAAAATTTAAGACAACGATGATTGGAACCATAATAAAATATTAAAACATTGAATAGCAACAGTGAGATCCTACATGCATCAACAGACACACTAATGTTTGCATATGACTTGTCCACTATGTAATTCACAATGCCGTAAGATAGCGTCGGTCTGATTTCACTAGTGAACGTCTAGTGTAGCACTGAATAATAGTATAGTAACTTCCATTGAAAATACTGAGCAACAGAATGTTGCAAAGTTTAAACATCATTGGTAACTTTTTTTGCAAGATTTCATAAGCCATTGTGACACTAATGTCGCACTTCTCGCTCTATATGCAATCATTTCTGCAAGAAATGCAATAGGCATTTAATACTCTTATCAGGAATGTGGGAAAGCTGGACAAGAAATGAGGAAACTAACTGTTTTGTGCATTACATGTACAATGCGATTTAGGTGCTTGCATGTGTAAGAACCTTGCGATCTCGAATCCTTCGACGCCCTGAAATACTCATCGACATTCCATGAATTTTTTCAAAGGTTTCGTAAGCAAATGAGAACCTCCGTATGAAATAAAGAGTTCCAGTGACCACACAAATAATTTAAAAAAATAATCGAAAGAACTCGTATCGGGTGATCTGGGGGGCCATACATACGGTCCTGCTCTTTCTATCAAGCGATCAAGTTAATTGTCTAGAATTTGACGTGCAACTAAACTCAAATGTGATGGTGCACCTTCGGACATAAACCTGTACATAAAGTACTCGTTAAAAGGAGCCGTGCTGGAAACACACGGGCTTTAAGTTTAAATTTTTACTATCAAAATAACAGCATACATTCTATAGTTTACCTCTAAAGAAGCAATGTACACAAAAACAATGCACATGTTTCCATCGCTGCGAAATCATTACAAATATCGTTATTTTTTTTTAAGAATACTAATGATCATGATGGTCCGGCAAGGAACAGCATCTCCAGAGGGGACAAATCCAGAGAAAAAGCCACCCCTGAAGCCAACGAAGTTGTTCCATCCCGAGGGAAATCTCGAAGCAGACAATTAGGCGAGGAAGAAGTTCAAGAAGAACGACTGCCAGCCAATACAAGGTGTGTATAGTGAAAGGATGTAACTCATCAGCAAACTTTGATTATCCCGAACGATTGAGCCATATGTACCATTTCATTCCGTTCACGACAAAAGAGCAGACTTTGTAACACTTTCAGATTCCCTCCTAGAAGCAGAAACCTTAACACCACACCGGTTCCACAAGAAGAACAGAAGCCTGCAGCCTCCAGGACCAGGGTCAGGGGCAAACCCACAGCTGAAACTGCCGTCGAAGATGATAATGTTTCGGATGAAACACAGGTAAGCCAATTTAAACACGTGCTTTGCTTTGCCTAATTTTTTCGCTTTAATAAGTGTGCTGCTACTCACCTTCAACTAACTTTCTGGTCATTAGTCACTTTTACTCTCCATGTCTACTTTTATTTGACCTCATTTTCATGCGTCATTCGTTCTTTTAACCATTTCTTCTTTTAGCATACTCTCCTTTTCTTTTTTTCTCTTCTATCTCTCATTTCCGACAAATGTGTTACTTTACATGGCACCCACATCGGATTAAATTTCAGGCTTCCAGAGGGCGAACCAGAGCAAACGTGCGCCGCCCATCGCTGGAATTCGTTGACAGTGAAACGTTTAACACGCATTCAGCTGCGCCACCCGCGGCCGCCCAATCTCCCACTTTTCCCGCCCAGTTACCCGCTGGACCGGTACGTTTTTTGGGCGCCACTCCGAATGAATTCTACGATCTCCCAGTAAATTCCTTTTTGAGAGAGTTCTCTTCTCTTTGGCACCAAAGCATTCGCACTGGGCAACTAACTTGATTTTCTACAATCACATCAAATGATAGTGATATTTTAATGATCAATCATGACTAAAATGCACTACTAGGAAGCACTAACTTGGCGGGCTTTTATCAAATATTACATTACTCATTACATCGCTGCAAGTAACTTAGTTTCCATACAAATCAGTAGATAACAAAGGAAGATGAACAAAAACCAACATTGATAATGGTGCACGCGAAAACTCATTTTTCAGTCACCGTGATATCTGATCAATAAGCTTACTGTCGCTTTAATGCAGTAGAAAAACTAAAAAGGTTTCAGGTTGATATTCTACCAACTGCTACATGAGAAGAATATCAACTATGGTCTGGATATCTCATTTTTTTTAATGTATGCGTAGGATGAATCAGGAGATAAGCAAGAGGTTACTGAACAAACGTCCAAGCCTAGCGAGGATGATTCTACCACATCAACTACACGAATGAATAAGGTTAGACTTTAATTACTAAAATTCGGTTGTGTTAAAATTGCATCTCGTTTTATTGGGTCTACAGGGGTTTAATTGGTAATCAATAAAACGTATTTAGGTGGCGCTGGACCTTTACGCTATCTCCCAAGGAACGCAAAAACTCTTCGGCGAAGATGAAACAGAACTGAGCACTGAAGAAGATAAAGATGGTAATGAGTGATTAAATTTATTGAACTGAGCAGACCATAATATGGTAATGGGATATGGCATTGCGCAGGTACCACCCAAGACTCTTCATCTACTGAAGAATTAGAAACGACCACCCCTACTACCACAACAACAACAACCACAACTACGACAACACCTGCACCAACAACAACCAGAACTACTACAACCACTACAGAGGCACCAACTAAAGGTAAAAGAAGAATGAAAAAAACAAAATGCTCGAGTGGAACTTACTAGTTTTGCAACATCGTCTCTAATGGCTAGATAAGTTTAACGTACTCAATTCGTCTTTAAACAACAGCCAGTAGATTTGGAGGAAGGCGCACAGCCCTATCTTCAGGAAGAAAAACTTCCACGACCACAACTGAAGCTCCTCCTACCACTGAAGGGAAACCAAAGAAATTTGGTAGACCTAGTTTCGGAGGGAGAGCTCGAGTAAAACCAACTTCAGCACCGGCCGCAGAAGAAGAGGTACACAAAGAGGAAAGTAAACCAGTGAGTCAATCGAAGGTACTCTGGAACTTGATGTTTGGTAACAGGAACTCATTTAAACTATCTCTTTTTAGCCTGGTCGTGCAAGATTCGGTGCCCCAAGACAACGAGGACGCACAACAGCTGCCCCAGAAACCAAGGAGGAAACTGCAAGTACCTCAGCGTCCTCATCTAGCAGACCATCACTCCCTAGAGCGAGACCAGCATTTAATTCTTTGAGAGGAAGAGGTCGGAGTACCACTGCTGCCCCCTCTACCGAAGGTACCTCATGAATATTTCCTATACGTATAGTGTGTTACTTTGGCAGAAAATTTACTATAGAAGGTGCATCTGACTCTGAAGCCAGTTCTTCTGAGCCCAGTACCACCACTACTCGACCTGGTAGAAGAATTGCAGGAGCAACGGCTAACATCAAACCTTTAAGGTTGATTTAAAATCAAATAAATAGTAGTTTCAAAATTAATAATTACATTTGTGGTTTGTTCTTTAGGCCAGGTCCTAGGATTAACTTAGCAGGTAGGCGTGGTGCGCAAACTACAACCACGACTACTGAAGCTCCTAAAGTTGAAGATACTATTCCTGGTGATGAAGAAGAAACGCACGCTGAGGCTGCAAGCGAGAAGGTAAAACTTTATTTTACTTTATTTTGATATCTAATACAGTGAGTAATACTAAATATTTCCACCAACGGTGCTTCATATACAGGATATAGAAATTACCTGAATGTCAAAAATCCGTTTAACTATCTCGTTCTAATCACAACTTTCCTACTTTCTATCTGAAAAATCTATAGACACTTTTTATGGTAAAGTCATGCCTGTCTAATTTGCTCACTTATATCAAATCCAATCACAGATTCGGTTTCCTGAGAAAATTTTTCTGTAGGTATCGTTAGATTTTTTAAATAACAAATAGGAATGTTGTAATTAAAGTGAAACTGTTAGGTGGATCTTCGATACTTAGCAATTACTACATCCGGTATGAAAAGAACCGTTGGTGCAAATAAGTAAGTACTCTTTGACTTTTTTTTTAACAAGATTGGGATGAGTCTATTTTTCTAGACATCGCGATCTAAATTATTCACTTTGTGTCGGATTGATTTTCCTATAAGTATTTTTTAACTTGAACTAACATTGGTCAGAATATAAGATTGTGATGATCATCACCAATCACTGAAGGCGCCGTGGCTTAGTTGGTTAAAGCGCCTGTCTAGTAAACAGGAGATCGTGAGTTCGAATCTCGCCGGGGCCTACAAGTTTACTTTTTTTTTCTGAAGAAAATATACTAATTGCATTTGGTATTTTAATTTTGAGCTACTTTAACATACCGAATACATAAGTACGTAACCACGAAAGGCATATTTTTTCTATACTGTTCTGTCACTAAAGCCAGAGAAAGAACTACTGTCCCCATTTAACAAGGACACCCTGTTTAATTCTTATAATGTGAATGTATGACATTCTAAATTTCAGGACGAAGCTCCCGCACCACCTCCAGTAGACAACAGTCCTTTGGGGCGTCTACGTAATAAAAACCGTTTGAACATTCAACCCAAAAGCAAATCTGGCACCGTAGCAAGTGCCAGTTCTCCGGTTCAAGTGCGAAGACCAAACCCCCTCCTTGCCAGGAGACGACCTGGACAAACCACTGAAGCACCGTCTAGTGAGGCACCCACTAGCGAAGCAGCTGAACCAGAGGGTAATTGTGTTTAAAACAGTTTACACCATTTACAGGATAACACTGATGAAACTAGAGGTAGTAGATACGCCATTATTCATTAGATTAGCGATTACTATATCATACCTAATTTGGTACCTAGTTATAGGAAAACTTGAAGCACCTGACAAAGTTAAATTTTTACAGCAACAAAATTGTACACATACACGGCGATCCCCACTTAATAGACCTAAGTTCGCAGACAATCTTTCTACAGAAATACAACGATGTTTCACATATAAACGATCGTTTTTTAAACTTTTAATTCAAATTTTGACACGAAGATACATGTTACCGTATACATATTTTCATGGGATTATTGGCTAAAAATCTCGTCGCAACTTGAACATTCTACTGAAATTTTTTAACATATTCATTACTTGACAATTTCAGCAGAAGAACCTGCTGCTGAAACAGAGGCTGCTCCCAGTTCTACCACAACAACTGAAGAACCTAGAGGACTCAACAAACTATTGGCCGGGAGGAGACGCTTAGCAGCCAGAACTCCAGGAACGATCAATCACAAATAGAAGGCTGAACAACTAAATTTTAAAAGAAACCATACACTTTAACACTGCTGACCATACATAATAACATTCAGACATGTTATATATAAATAATTAGGTACTTAAATGCTGTGTAAGCGAAGAGTACTTACAACTAGAAGTTAGAAATCTATGACGGACATCAGTGAAAAGCAACACACACCCAATTTAACAACGTAGCCGTTTAACTCAATTTTAATAATGTAAATATTGGATTGAATGTTAAGGTTTTGAGTATTCTTTAATCAAAATCTTGTAAGTTAAAGTTTATTATACAGGGTGTCCAGGATAAAATATTGGGGGTTAAATGGGAATCGTGAAAAAAGCAAACAATTTTCTGAACCATCAAATTTCAGCCTAGGACGATTTTATTACTTCTTAAAGACCCACCCGACCTATTCCTTGTTTATCCGAATATAACATCCTCTTGTCCTTGGCGCACTGTATTCCCTATGTAGTGATATAGCTCAATAATTTAATTGAAAGTAACTTAAGCTAAGCAGGCCTGACATTAGTGCCAATACTCAAGATAATTATAGTTATTTCAGCAACTTATCTGCAGAAGATAAGTTGCAATTATATTTTGGCATTTTGCCCGATTGGAAATGGAGTGGAATTATTGTATAAAAATACTTCAAACTTTTTAGTAATATTATTGTGATATATTATAATACTAAAACACAGATAAATAACTTTAAAAACCGAGATTAAAACAAGACAATTTGATAACACTTCTTGTAATACCTATACATACCTATAGCCCTACCATTAGTGATGTTTTTAAATTTTGTAATTATTTATTGTTTGGTGTCCAATTTTATTTTTGTCCGGTGTTTAATAGTTGTAAATAAATATGGAAAATAAGTAAAACAATAAATACCTACCGCAAAAATATCTTTTATTATAGAAAAAATATAAGTTTGTATCATTTAGCAAGGAATTAGAACTGACCAAGACAAATTTTCATGGCTTATAACGATAGGAATAATAAAGGAATCAATTACATGTAGTCCACATGACAAAATCTTAATGTAATAATAAAAAAAGTTGCAAGAATGTAGCTCCTTTTAATGTTCTCACTACCGACCGGTTAAATTCGCTATTGGAAGCTTGGAAATAGCAAACAATGCGCAAGGTCATGAAGTAAAAGCACAACTGTGTACGTATACAACTTCCAGTTTAATAAATGCCAAAATTCCGAACTCGAATACTTGAGTAAAAATCTAGAAGTTAAAGGCAATTCAAGTACCTATTTTTTAATCTTTCTGATACGTTATATATAATGTTGTGACCGACTCAACGTAAAAAAGTGTTTCAGCAAATGTTTCTGATGAAAACTTCTATTTTCCAATTTTAAATATATTAAAGTTCAACGAATAAAAACAACCAATTTGACGCCGCTCTATGAAATTATCTTACAATTAGAAGCAAAAGCTTCAAAAAATTATTTATTATTTGATTAGTCAAAATATAATTAGGGAAACCACGTGTCTATTACAGTAGCCCAATTGTTACGGTTACAAAACGGTAGTCGACGTCATTATGTCGGTTCGTGATAATAAATTCACGAGTTATTGACAGATAACCCTTCTAGGTAGATCCATATGTGGAGGGATAACCTGAGTAAATGTTCATAAACCATTCTTATAAAACTCAAAAATATGAAAATCACCTCATATCAGACATAATCATCCGACATTTGTCTTTTTTTTGAGCTAATACTGATTGGTGTTATAATAAATTTAAAGAGCTACCAAAGTTTAAAGAATCATAATACCAGTTACTATATATATATTCGATAGTAACCTTACAACTCTTATATCACATATTTGATAAATTCAATTTTAAATACAAAAACAAAATATAAATATATAAAAAAAGATCTACAAATACCTTATTAGTTCACTTCTAAATTCTTTTAGTGTTTATACAGAATTTAAAGTATTGTTTGTTTATCAAGTACTACTGCGTTTGAAAAGCTAGCTGAAATTAAAAGTGACTACTAATAAACTAAAAAAAACCAATTGTAAATTTTCCTATAAGTTTTGAAATAAATAAACTCTGAATTTGACCAAACAATTAAACTAGAATTGATCACATCAATGGAATCATATAGCTCTAACTTTTTTATGTTTTGCATTTGCAATCACCTTTCGATCATATTCCTGGGCTTTAATGTACAAGAAGACGCCAACTATCACTGTTATGGTTCCAAGTGCGCTTAATGAGGTTACTGGATTGCTGAACATAAATATTGATAACCAAATAAGAAAGGCACGTTTGGCTGTATTGGCAACGCTAAAACAGGAAGTATCTTCTATAGATATCATAAGAAAATGACGTCTTATCAACTTGCATTATACTTCAAAAACGGTTTCCAAAAGAGGCGGAATATTGTTCTTACCTATGGGTAACAGGACTAATATAATCCATCAGAACGTACGCTGTTATGCTTTGGAAATGGAACAGAACTCCGTTCAGGACAAAACATCCTAATAGCTTTGTACTCATGTTCAAAATTTTAAAGTCAACTAGTAATAATGTAACTGGAATTTGTACTACGATACTTGCGACACTAGTATAAAACTGCAATTCGGCTGGTCTAAAACAAGAATAATGAGATGTTATTGAGGAAAATGACTTCTTGCCGTATATGTTAAACTCATCCCAAGATATGTGAGTCGCGAATACTATAATAAGAATATTTTCGACTTGCAAACACCAAAGGCAAATATTTCAAAAACGCCAATCTTTCGGGCGAACTTTTATATCAAAGTTCACAATTATACAACGAATTTAGCAAAAATTAAAGAAATGCAAAAAAAAGGGCAAAATCTTGAAAATTATACGGTTTAGGTTTCTGATTTCAAAACTTAGATATCAATCAACTAAAAATACTAAAAGGATACATAAAAAAATAAAATAGGAATTCAGAACTTACCAAATTTAGGGAGTTCTGATACTTCAAAATTAAAGTGACAAATTCTAGGAAAGAATTCGAAAAGGTTGAGAGTTTTATTTATAACCCTAGTGTACCTGCTCATATTCAAGTTTTTTCGAAAAAATCCCGAAAGTTACCGGAAGATTCGCAACCTACGAATGTTTTTGGAATTTTATATCTCTAGTCTTCTACCATACCAATTTCAAACTTACGTGTATTTAAAGTTCTCTTCTGAAATCAACATCTTTGAATAAACATTCTGCACACATTCAGTAACATTTGTGGCCATTGCCGCCAAGAATCCTATTAGATCAAAGCTAAGTTCATTCAATGAACACAAGGCAAGACCACACATCACAGGCAAAAGACTTAAATTTACATATATTCCAGTTTGTTCACCTACAAAAGGAGTCACCTATCATAATTTGATAAATCAGTAAAAGGTGCCTAAAATTGTCTTAAATTACTGGTATTTCCTTCATTAGAACCAAATTATTAATTTGGTGCCATTGAAATTTCTAGCTTTTTTTTGTAATCACAACTTGGAAATATACTTAATTGGTAAAGTGAGGTAAATAGTTTTTATTTTGGATTCAGTAAATGATATGGTACATATGCTTGTCAATTTGCATGATTCTCAAAAAGTTTCTTGAAAAAAATTTAGTTAATTCAAAAATAAAAGGAAACATACCTAATAGAAATCTAGATATTAAAACAGTAAACAATGGTGCAGAACTTTTTATGGTTTCAGTAAAGCTCACAGCCACATAGTTTAGCGCAACTAGCCCCAAAATCACAGTTGAAAATCTGAAACTTCCAACCAAAACCATGTGCCTATAGAAGCCTGGGGGTCTGTTGAGTCTGTGAAATGGTTGGTACATTCCACATGGAAAATACAATTGAATGAACCCACATGTGGCTGTCAGTAACATTTGAAATGCTCCTGTAAATCAAAGCATATTGCAGCACTGAGTAGATATTAGGGTGGATGCCTGAATTTGACACACCCAACTAGAATCGCATGTCAAACATAAACAACTCCATGAGAATATAGAGTAGCACGAGTTTAGTAGTGTTACTCAGGTAAAATTTAATTGGCAAAAGCCCTATGATTGCTTACCTAGTATTGTCGGGTTCCCATTCAATGTAGCCAAAATATATTTGTTAAGAAACAAAGTACAGCCACTAAAGAAATACCATAACAAAAGAAAAGTTAATGCTCTGAAGCTGAGCAATCGGGTCTTGCTGGGTCGCTCTAGAGCACTCAATTCATTTGTATGGTCATTTTCTTTTGGGAGACCGTTAGATTCTGCCTGGTTTCCAGTTCTCCAGATATGTTTATCCATTTTAAAAGGGATTTATCACAAATTATCACTTTTAGTTGTCTTGTTGCCATGTGAAAATAAATTTCATTAAGAAAAAGAGAAACTAAAGAAAGGTAAAAATTCTGTCGTGTTGTTATTTATCAATGTTCATATTCGTAACCTCCAACCCTTGATTTATTTCGACATTTTCAACTTTTACTTCTTTGACGTCATCATTATAAGCATCGTGTGATTGGGCGGACTATGAGGGGGCGGTGTACGGTAATGCCGCACCAAAAGCACTATTAAAAAAAAAGGAAAAGTTGGTTTATGATGTATAAAGCAAATTAACATACAAGACAACTGACAATTTTTGGAATCTAAAAATTCCAATTTGAAGTATGAACAGTGGTGAAATCTACTAGTTTTTATACTGCAGTATAAATTTAAAGTTAAAAATTCACATTACCTCTATTTACAACACAAGGTATGTGAGTTTTACGTCACCATTGTCAATTAAGTCATAAGTATCGGACCAGTGACGTTCTGTAGTTTTCTTACTTTATTATTGCATGGTAAAAAAGGACAAATTCCATTTTTTCTGACCAAAAATTCCAATGGAATGGAGACTTTTCAATTTTCTTAACCAACAAATCCTCAAACAAAAACAATCCATAAAACAGTAATGTTTGAAAAAATGTATTTTGAATTTTTGCTAATTAAAGATCTATAAACTAATGAAGCAGCTTAAAAGACGTTTAAAATCTACAAAACTCAATAAATCGGTTTTTCCATCATCTAATAAGTTATAATCCCAACAAAGACAATACAATGCACCATTATGAGGAGGCCCAAATTATGTTCTATTATTCACGTACTTCTGCTCCTAATTCTGCTGTGTGCCTTATATTTTGCATTTAATAATGTAAACCTGGAACTCCAAACACCGACAGGCACTGATGCACCTCAAAGTTTGCAATTTATTCATACATCACCGATGCCATTACCTGTTTCTAGATCTGTTCGTGACGAATACAATATTTGGCTAATATTCACAAAAGTAACAAACAAATCTCTATTGACCACAAAATTTTATAATGTGATTTATAACTTAGTGAATCTGTCCACAGTACCTTTAGAGTTTCATGTAATTGTTGATAATACTTCTAAACTTATAGCTGAAGCTCAGTTTTCTGAAGTTGTGTACAAAGCCAATCATAGTCTTATTTACAAGTTTTATGATATTGAAGACTGTGCTGCAAAAATTGATGATATTGTTAAAGTTATGACTCCATTTTTTAGCTCCAAGCCTGGTAAGTAATTCCTGTGGTACTTAAAATATACTTAAAATTTTACCTTGCCATTGACTTTCTACATGATCACCTTGATATACAGTTGGTGATGGCCACTAATATGTCACACCATCCAACATTGTATTACTCCTTATTAATTAAATTTTGCAAATTTTGCATTTGCTATAACTTACCACCTCCTTAAGAACCCAATAGTTAATTTTATTTTTAGGTACATATTATAGTGATGCTTTATTCTATATGTCATTAGGACTTTATCGGATAGCCCCAGCATCACATAAAAGAGCTATCCTATTAGACTGTGATCTTTACTTTAAAAAAGATATTAAGCTGTTATTTGAAGAATTTGATAGGTATGATACTACTTATTTATTTTTCTGGTGTTGTAACCTGGTTATTCTGATAGAGTCTGAGAACTTTTAAGTAATTAAAAAAATTCACCTTGTAAATGTAAACTTAAATACAGAGTGTATTTTGAAGTTGGTAACCCCTTTTATTCATTATTTAAGAAAAAAATATTAAATACAATAAAGGCTATGCCACTTTGACGCGACAACTTGGTCATACTATCAGATGATGGGTGTATCATCTACACACTTTTTCATGTGTCAATATATTTTTTTTCATTTGTACTTAAAATCTATTAATTTTTAGTGTTATTTTAGATTTAAATCCTCTGCAATATTTGGCTTGGCCCCAGAACTTACTCCTGTCTATCGTCACATCTTGCATATGTACAAAAAGAAACACAAAACCACATTCGGTGATTTCTACCGCTCCCAGACTGTCGCATTGAATGGAATTCATCCTAATGGTTTCCAAGGTTACAATAGTGGGGTTGTATTAATTTTTCTTGATAAACAAAGATTGTCTAAAGATTTTTCTCATATAATTTCTAAAGAAAATGTTTTAAATATGACCGAAAAATACAAATTTAGGGGACATTTGGGCGACCAGGATTTTTATACATTAGTGGGGTATGAGTATCCCCATATTATACAGACATTGAATTGTGGTTTTAACAGACAGTTGTGTACATGGTGGAGGGATCATGGCTACAGTGATATTTTTGATTCTTACTTTAAATGTGATCATCCAATTGTGGTGCTACATGGAAATTGCAATACTAAGATTCCTAAATAATGAAAATAGTTAAATCATGTTGTAATATAGGTTATAGAAAATGATAGATTTGAAATCTTTAGTCTCTCGTGCAATTTTTTAAATATTTCCTTTTTATCAATAGATAAAATGTTATTTATTCCTAAATCTCAATTTATAAGTTTTCATGCAGAGTGTCCTGCGGCTAATTTTCAGTGTCAGGTTTCTGAAACTATGAACTGAAGTGCCAAGACCCATAAAATAAAAATTATAAGTTTGGTAAACGTTAGAGAATGTGTTTAGAAAACGTGTTTCAAAAATGTTATAGGTATAACATTATTTTTGTGTATTACACAATGTTATAATACTAAACCATATTTTCATGTAAAAATAGATAACATTCCCGACTGATATATTTACCACAGAGCTTGCCATTTAATTAATTATAATTATAGGTGCAATATTATCATTTTTAATACAAAAACCTACTCGCATCTGTTAATATTCTAAGTAGTTTTATTTGTTATTTATAAAAAGCCTTAATAGTTGATAGTAGTGCTTATGCAATATTTTTAATTCCAAATTAGATTACTTTTATAAATATGTGTAGATAAGCTATTTTTATTCTTTAGAAGAGAAGGTAGTAAATAATAACTTTACAAAGCGTTCCCGGCGTTGATAGTGTGATATTCTTCAATCTGAAAAACGTATCTTTTACTTAATTCAATTAAAATAAAGCATTTTCCAAAGTTATATGTTTTATTTCAATAAGTAATTGGTAACCTTCAAAAGTAGTACAATCGTGTAAATCATTCTTCACACAACCAACATTTATGTAAAAAGTTTAAAATTACTTAAATACCTAATCAGGATAAAGTGCTATTACTAAATAAAGTGACACAACAATACTGTTTGAAATCTATAAAATGGCTTACAGATTTTCTTACTAATTTTTAAATAAATGAAAAGTAAAAAATCTTATTAAAACGCTTTAAAATCCCAGAGTTACTACAATACAATTTACAGTTTATAAGCCTGTCTCATCATCAAGTCGAAATAGCCATCGTTGTCTATAGAAGCGCTAATGCCAGAATAGTAATTGAAGAATTCTTCGGTAGTTACCTATAAATTTATTCACAAAAATCATTTCATGAAACTTGATACGTATAGTATATTTAATCCGAAACTAAACCCGTTGCATGTGGCTGGCAACAAGTGACCTAGTCTATTCCTGAGTGGTCACGCAAATTTTAAATTCTACATTAGTAATGAAATAATAACACACAACAGACTGTAAACTGCCGCTTTTAATGTCTAGGCTATGAAGTATCCCATTTTCTATTTAGGCGTAAAAAATTACACTTTTTGAGATCTGTAGTTTAATGCCGGGCAACAATTTTAGTTTTGGAGATACATAATAGTAAAGAATTTTTGAGAGAATAATTTACCTTTCCATCCCTAGTAGCGTCTTGTTCAAAATTCCCTAAGAACTTCTTCAAAATGCTTTCCTCTGTTTCCTCCCCAGACACATATCTTGGATTTGATTTCACATTGTAGACGTTCTTGAGGTCTTCTATTGTTATCTCGCCATCCCCAGTTTTGTCCATTTTGTTAAAAGCTTCGCCGATGACCTTCTTTCGAGAGTCTGATAGGGGAGGCTATAAAAAATTCATTTGAATTATAACTAAATTTTGTGGTGAAACATGTTTAAACACAAAAAAAAATTTTGCAGTGCAGAAAGCTCAGGTTTATTGAATAGTTGTTCTTCAAGTTTCTAATTTGTGAGGACTAGACTTACTGGAAAGCTGGACCTGTAAGGGATATGGCGAGAATTTTTTATTTACATTAACGACATGTTGGATTTGAATACTTGAATGGTAGACATCTTACCCTAATGTGAACTAAAAATTCGTCCATATTAATACTTCCGCCTCCATCTGTGTCGAATTTAGTGAAGAGTGTCCTAATTTCTTCATCCGTAATTTCTAAGCCCATTTCCCTAAGGCCCTGAGTAAATTCCTCCAAATTTAAATTTTTGTTTCCGTCATCGTCCATTCTTCGAAACATTCGCCCTGAAATGGTGGTTATTAATATTTAAAGTATTTTTTATGAGCCATATAGATTTCAGAACAACGTATTTAGTTTTTTTCAAATTTTCCATACCACAAGGGCCTACCTGGAGTCATTGGCTCATCTTAAACAAGCAACTTGGATTATTACGTTAATACTGTCCATCTCTAGTAGAGCGGCAGTAAATGCAACTTTTTTTTGCTTCTTTATATTTTAGTTGAGCAATGCAGATTAGAAGTAATAAATTTTCACTTGCCTAGTCCCAAAATGCCATTGGCTCCTCTGGATAGGCATAAAAGACGTAAGCGCTGGACAGCGTCAGTATTACCCCCAGCTTGCAACTCTCTTAAACATTTAGATGCCATTTCTGCTTCTTGGCGAGATGTTGCACTTTGTGGTCGTATGGGCATTCTATGAAAGGATATGAAAGAAAAATGATTCTGTGATAGAATAGTTATTTTTGGATGTGAGAGCGTAGAGTTTTTACGTATCCATTTGCGGGTATAAAGGGCCACTTCTACGCCCTAAGGAATCAGAATCGCCGAAAGGCCCACTGACTCGATTGTTTTAATAAATAAAAATATTCATAATTTATTTTTATTTTTAAATAAAACCGCTGGAAAATTACTTTGATCTCATGAAAAAAATAATACAAAAAAATATAGTTGCACCTTTGGCATAAAATTCTTTTATGCCCTCATCTGTATATTGTTCTTGCACAGCTGAGGCAACCCCTTTGTACATATAATTGATAATTATGGTGATGATTACTTAAGTATTATGATGATTCCTACCCTTAGTAATTTAACGCTACAGCAGTCGCGTTGCGGCACTTCCTGCCCGGTGTTTGCATTTTTTGATATTTTCCGATAAGGAAAGTTGTATAAAATTTAAAAGGAATGCTGTTCGATTTTTAAATTGCACAACTTTTTCTAGCAAAATCATTTTATTTGACTTGTTGATGTTTTAGATAAAACGTTATCGTGTGGTGTTTCGTTCAAGTTTGTTTTCGATAAGCAATTAAGGTTATTAAGGCAGAGGTTTCCTCGATGCTTAGAATAGGGATCTCAGTAACTAGTCGAGTTAGTAAGTCGATTAAGGGGGCAAACACTTGCAGTTTTGGAGGGAGCAATTTAAATCAATTTTTCTTTTTAAAAAAGTGCCCCATTGAATATTTTACAAAAACCAAATTATGTCGATTACTTTAAGGTGGTCTAACTAAGTTATTGACTATTGCTTCTGGGAAAACTATACAAACTACTACATTATTAGGGAATTTTATCTTGATTATGAGTACCTTAAGATCCGCAGTAACTAGCTTTGTTCGTAATTAAGAATAAATAGTAAAACACTGCTCTACTTTATCAAAATAAGTAAATAAACCCTGCTGATTAAGAACACTATTCATCAGGCACCCTATTCTATAAGATCTTACCACACACACTGATGCACTGTGGTTCAGCTGTTGACTATTTTAATGGATAATTTAAGGAGTGGCCCTGTGTTATAATTTTCGTTAACAGTTTATTTTTATAATGGTTATTGCTAAATGCACAGATGATTTTGTCTTGGATAGCTTAACACTGTAAATACCCACTAATGAGAGATGACTAACAGAACTAAGTGATGGGATGGTGAAATTTAACATTATTCAAGGTAAAGGAGTCGGCAACAACTGTGGTCTACTTTCAATAATAAATATGGTAAAAGTACGCTACAAATCTTGTTATTAGTTTGCTTACTGATGATTACTCAGACTCATGGTAAATACCGGTTTAAGGAAATATTATCTCAAAATATATACGCTTTGGTTAATTATAATTAAATGTAGAATCACTAAACATACAAGTTTAAATAAAATTTGAATCAAATTTTAACTTACTTGGCTTCTTTCTTTCAGAAATTTATCCGTAAGAGTCGTTTGTTTCTACACTATGCGGTCTACAATTCAAGTTAAAGTCCGTCGAAATGTGCTCGTTTTCCGTCGTATATCGACCGGAAAACCCAGCCTAATACCGCAATAAATTATTTATCAGAAAATTAATTTAAAAAAGTGCCGGGTTGATTAACTTCCCCACGAGTCACTGACACCGATAAAGTTTAATAGATTACAAATCAAAAGGTGATAGCAGAACTTTTTTAGCTTGCGATAAACATGAAAATAAAAGTCACATGTTTTGCAATGAAAATGTTTCACTCTTAGTATGATATATAGGACATAGGAAATAGATATAATATGATATTGAAAGTTTCATGCGATCGAAAGCGGTTGCTAAGCAATCGATTGATTTTGTGGAGTTTAAACAAATGTAACTGTTCGACGACCCATGTGTCATCAGGTTAATTTCTTATGAATTGGGGTGCCTGAAATATTAAAATTTCTAGATTCAAATCGAACATTGTCATTAAAATCCATATCACCGAATTGATTATCTTTGTCATTGATAAATTATTGTCCATTAGATGGAAGTTTTTATGACATACCTAACTTTACAGATAGTATCGGGTGTTTTGTCGGTATTTTTATTTCAGAAGAACGTGGGAAAAAAGATTCCACGGTTCGTGAAAATTACAAGTTAGGGATCTCTAATAAACTTGTTTTTATCATTGAGAGTAAAATCGTGCATTGAAAGTACTATACATTTTAACTACAAACTAATCTCCATAGGAACTGTAGGTTACTGACGTGTATAAGACATATTTTTGGTTTCTATGGAAACTAACTTGATGCTAAAGTTAACAGCTCATTGACAACTGAGGATTTTAAAATATTTATACAATAGGTGAAACAATTATTATATGGGATCTGCCAAAAATGCGTGAAAAAACACAAAGTAATTTATCGTCTTAGTTTCTTAATTTTTTTTCATTTTTCAATTCAATTCAAAGTAAGTACTTTAAATGTTATTTAATTAGAACAGATATTTTTCATTATAAAATAATAATTTTTAGAAATACGAATATCAAATTTCAAATTTAGGAAGTCAACCTGTATCTACGTTAACGTCAACATTCGTTTCACAGAAATCGGATTTCTTTGACTTCAAAGAACTGAAAAACCTCATATTAACCAACGAAAAATGGGTACCCTGTACTTGGAAAACAGCACATACCAAATTCCCATCGAAGAGCTTCTAGTCCTCTGTATCTCACAAAAAAAAGAGACGTGAAGTTTTGATTATTCGCTCAATAATAAATTTGTAATGTACTAATATTTCTATTACTGTCTAGGGAGGATGTAACATGAATGACACACCTAGACACTAGACAATGTACCAAGGGAGTTTCAGGTCGATAAGCTGACCCAATTAACGTATATTTTTATTCCTATTATATTCTGTTGGTGCATGAATGTATCTGCTAATGCATTTTTAATATGCCAGAATAACGGTCAGTATCAATTTACTGCAGGACATTAGTGTATATAAAATATGTGAGTGTCAGGCCAAGATTCTGTGTCTGTAAAAGGGATTTAGACAATAAGCTACAAAAGACTTTTATGCTTGAAGCACATTCACGAATTCTAGGACTAAATCGGAAGATGAAGTCGCGAAGCAGTACTTGAAAAGTATAGTGTATTTATTTGCTCTTTTCCTGGTGATGGATTTGATGAATATCGATTGGAAATAAAAAAATCAATTTAAATATTCTACTATATGAGTATTTACTCAACATCAAAATTTAGCATTTTCAAGTTAATCAAAGAATTATTTCATGCGAGATGAAGGTAATACCATATTTATTTTATAAAAATACAGGGGGTATTTTAAGTAGGGGGTTTCCTTTTAACACGACATAGACCTCAAAAAACTAAGCAAAATCTTTATGAGGCATTTTTCCGAAATCTCAAAAACAACCAAATTATGCGCATATGAATTTTAATATGTTTCCGTATAAAACCTGAATCCGCCCCTGCATAAAATAGGAAATGCAACGTCAAGGGGAAAAACTCCCACAAAAAATTATCAGTTATAGAAAAAAACCTAAACAAAATTCAATGTTTACCGTTTTTATGCGATTTACAGTTTATGTTTGTGCAGATTTAAAAATCGACGGCGAAGCTTTGCTCCAGCTGTTATTTTGATAAATATGAATACTATTAAATTGAGAATGGCCGTTAATTACTCTGATAACGAATTGTTGTGTTGTACGCTGATCGTTTTCCGTTAAGACATCATCCTGCAGCTCGTTGATTTATTTATTTTATTGGGAGAGGTCGCGAGACCGGAAATCAAAAAGCAAAGCACGGTGGATATGCTGGAAGATCTAGCTCATCTCGGATCTGGTACAGACTGAGGAGCGTGGTTTAGATATCCCTCAAGACGGCCCACCAGTGGCGACAATTTTGAACACCCTTTGTAGGCAGTCCCGGAGTGAGTAATGATTAAAGGTTTGGTATTTATTAAAACTTTCATACACGCATATTTCGATTCCTTTTGAGATTTGAAAATGTCACATAAAGATTTTGTTTAGTTTCTTGCGGTCTATGTCGTGTTGAAAAAAAAATCTCTACTTAGGATACACCCTGTATAATTAAAACCGCTACGAAGAAATTCACTTACTAAATTTACGAAAACATATAATCTCACCAATTTATGAACGAAATACTAATTACATATATTTAATTATATTATATGTATATCGTCACTAGCTAGTTCCCTTTAAATTGATTACTATAATATAGGATTTTACGTATTTATCTCAATTAATTTAGGATCCATTCGGCAATATAACATATCAACAATATAACAATCAAACATCTAAAATAATTAATTTAACATTATTAAAAAGTACATTAACAGTAACGTTCGTATCCCTTTAATAAAAAAAGGCGCTACCAAAAAATAGTTATTTTCATTTTCCCCTGCGAAAGTCATTTAAAGGTGAATAAAGACGGCCAGCTAAAGGGCAAAGAACATGGCGCTTCCAAATATAGGTCACGTTAACATTCCAGACATTCCATTGCCATGTGTTTTAGCGCCAGTTCAAGGGGATATGTCCTATTTAACAAGAGATAGCCCTGAAGGCAAGTAGGTCAATCGGTCACCGTAGGTAAGACAAAGTACCAAAACGTCGAGTCGAATGCCAGATAAGGATGTCACATATGTAACGTAGATCCGACGATTGTTCATTCGTTGAAGCCGAACATTTGAAACAATATATCTATCCTTGTTTCGGATTTCCAAGTTATACGACTCAGAGAGAGACGGGATGATTTTATTGGGAAGCTCCGTCTGGATGTCTCTTTTGTTTCTGTTATCCTAACCTTAAAAATATTTGTTTTGATTTTTGCTAAAAGATTGTTGTTATTACATTGTTTATTATTGTATTTAGTTTAAGCATTTACTTTTTGCAATGTCCTAATGAATCTTGGAATCAATAGTGCTGTACATCATAAGAAGCAGAACAATTTAATCTTGAAAAAGAAACTACACAACAATTGGAGGAAGCACTGGAACACTCTCTTACTTCAACCGTTTCCCGCCTTATCACTTTTGCTTATTCCAGCATAATTAGCATAATATTAATGAAAGTTTTCTTTTTGCTTTCAGGTACTTACGGAAAGCAATGTAACGACACATCTGAAGGAGTAGATAACTGCGCCATTATGTGCTGTGGAAGAGGTTATAAAACACACGAAATAGTGGTTATTGAGCGGTGTAACTACATATTCCATTGGTTTTGAGAAGTGAGATGTGAAAAATGCAAAACTAAGAAAAAAATTCATATTGACGTCTAGTTACCTTTTTATTAAATATTTAGTGGTTTATTTGTGGTAGATAAAATCTTTATAGGTATGTACTGCTTACCTTTGACCAATATTGCTTAGTACAGGTACTATTTTGAATGTAAAAATAATAGAAAGACTAACACTATAGTACAAGCTAAAACACAATATTCGAAACGTATTTTACACGATTCTTTAGTATTGTACAGAATATTTTGACGTATTTATTCTTTTATACAGTCTTATTGGCTTATCTCTGAAGTTTTGTAAATATATTTTATGTCATGATTATTTATCTGCAGAATACCACGGACAAAATAGTTTAGATAAAGAAAAACCCATATTTGTCTTATGTACTTAGCAAAAAACGTAGTGTAACGCCCAGTGATAATGCTAGACTGTACTTCAACTTATTTTTAATTCATTTACCTCTCTTGTAAATATCATTTTAGGTAACTTATTTGAAGGTCTGTTAAAGGAAATGCATTTTTTTTCCTTTTTCGTAAGTATGTCGATAGTTAGCGAACTGTCCTCATGCACCAATTACAATATAATTTTTAGCTTCAAGATTCGTTTAAAGCCATTCTGTAAGTGATCTCAAGGGATAAATGTGAAAGGAACATTTCTAGAAGTGATTTGTAAATAGTTAGATTCTAGACCATGTACATAGTAATTTTTCTTTTTAACCAGTTTTTTATGATAGTTCTGTATATTGTAAATATTATATTGAATAATTTAATAAACTATTTAATAGGAATTATAAGTGCCGTTTACATATCGCCCTGAAGTGTAAAAGTGCTTAATAACTCAAAACGGTTTACATTAAAATTAAACTTACGCAGGCCGAGATGTAATGGTATTATATTGAAATCAGTGATTACCAATGGTAATTAATAAATCTCCACTATTTATCCTTGCCGTTGGTGTCAAGTAAGTGCATTCAAGTAGAAACCGGATAAACCAAATTAAGTTAAAACTTGAATGACCGTGGTGATCCCATCCCTTTAATAAAAGAAATAATTAAATTTTATAGTCACTTTAGTTTTACGAGTATCTAAGCTTAAAGATAAAAACAGTTTAAATCTCTTTAAACCGAGAGAAAGATGATCTTTTATATGGCTCGTTGTTTTTTTAACGTGTTCAGTCCTTTTAGAGATATTCGCATAAGACTTCAATTTTTTTAGTATATCTTTTTATGTAGTTATGTTATAAATGTCTTTAACTATCCCTATAAGGCACCTCATGAACGAGCATATCTGACCTCTCATATAATAGTTTGAATTGAAGTGTTGGAGTAATGCAATGTGGTACTAAAATTCGCTTGACAGTTAGTGTTTACGGAGAGAACCCTCGTGCTGTACTGCCTCTTGTTATCAATTGTAAAATAGATCTAAATATAGCTACTGCCATTAGCAGCAATAACCAAATTGGTTTCTTAGCTATCTACCTAGTTCAACAATTAATGCAATAGCAACATGTCAGTATGTTCATAAACAATTCATTTTCATGATTAATGGCTTGATTGCATTTCAGTATTCTTAAATTACCATATCGCGAACTACAGTAAGCTTCATAATCTATATCTCTCCGACTGTTTCATTTTTCTTTTAAGTGAGGAATACACAATGATTAGAAGGATATGGAAACTTTTAACCGTGATTATATGCTTCATGTTTTTTATTGGGCATCCTCTCATCTACACCAACAAAGTATTGAAATATTTTCTGAAGCTATATATCCTTTTCATCACAATTTATTCCACTTACCGCGTGTATAAAAATCAGATGTTGAAATGGAACAATGAACCAAATATATTTATGTTGTGCATTTGGATCAGTTTGGGTTGGTACGGCTTGCTGAATGCAATAATGTCCGCAAAATTTATTGAAGAACCCGAGTCCATGAAAGAAATATTTCAACCCTACTCTGATAATTCTGATTACCAGATCTCTAACAGCACCATCATTATTTCTTTTGTAGGCATCGTGCAAGTTATTTTGTCTTATTTTGCGATGGGTTTGGTGGGCAATACTCCAGTAGTCTACATCACGAGAGTAATTCTTAATCTGTTTATTACTAATTTGATGATATGGGAATTGAAAGAACACCTGAAGGATATTAACGGACAACTGATGCAAAGCGTTTCAACTGTGCATGTTTTGAAAATCAGAAGACTGCACAACTTGGTGTGTAATTTTGTCCTGAATATAAACGAGTTATTTGGACTGTTTGTTTTGGTGGCGGTAATAAGTGGTATTAGTGAAATTTGCCACATTAGCATTGGAGTCTTTATATTAAAGGAATATTCAGTTAATGCCGAGGGACTGTTGGCATTAAGATATTACGTATTCTATGCTGACTACATAGTAAGTTAAATATTGTTGCCAAATTTGACAATTAGGAATAAGTTAAGTTTCGAACCTCATTCATTCTTCAAATTTAACATTTGCTGAATATCAGACCATATTTATTTAACAAATTTTGCCATTGTCATTATCCGTTATTTATACAGGGACTACCCAAAATTTTTAATAAGTTATGAAAACAGAGTATCGATAGCTGATAACATTGTAACATAAGAAATTCAAAAAATAACGTATACACAATTACAGATAATATTCAACAGAAAGGAGTTGGTAGGAGAGTTTTAGCTTTTTTCAAAACCTTTTTCAAAATAAAAAAAAAAATTAAATTAATTCGTTATCTATTATAAAAAAACAGATCTGTCAAGATGTAACCGATATCACTTTATGGTGAACATTTCTAAAATAAAGAAAGCGAGATCAACTTTTCGAAATCGGATTGGTATATCGGGGCCGAGCAAAAAGTTTAAACATTTTTTTGTGAATTACTAGGTATTATAGCAGTAATTTACACTAAACTCACGATTTTCAAAGTTTTAAAAAAATTTTTATATACTTACACAATACACATGGACAGACACAATATGTCTTTTGAACTTGCATTGTTCAATTGCTTGCCGCATGTTTATAACGTGCACTCATGAAAGTAACAGTATACACGTTTTGTTAACGCTTCCTACTCTATGACAATAATGTTTAGATAATTACATGGATAGGTTTTCATGCACGTGTATTATGGAAAAAATACATTATAAAAATGAAAACCTTTAGTTGTCAACATGTAACAGATGGCCTTCAAGCGAATATTCGTCATTACATTCATATTATTCATAGTTGATCCATAGTTCTTTCCCTCACGTCTTGATTATTCTAACCTTTATTATGGTTTTACAGAAGCTGATAAAACTATTAATAGTGATAACTGCCACTCTATACTTCTTTTGGCCCCCAATAATCCAAAAAGCTAGAGTTGTTAAGTACTTTTTGAAAGGTTATATAATATTGGGCACCATCTATATTATAACATACGCGTACTGCTACCAATACCGGCGATGGCAGGCCGACAAGAATATTTTCAATACGTATATTTGGATAAGCTCGCTTTGGTTTTTCTTAATCAACATTGCAATAACGTTGAAATTGGCCCGTGAAAATACTAGTATGAGAACAGTATTTGAATGTCTAATTTCACCATACAATGAAGGAGTTAAGCCATCCAAAGCAATAAGAGGGCTAATTTGCTTTGGCGTATTTAAATCTTTCCTTTGTTGCATTTTCAAGTATTTTGTAGGAATCCCCCCCTTTATGTTCGTTATTAGAGCAACATTAAGCTTATTCATGCTGTTTGTCATTATATGGGAATGTAAAACCCGATTGAAAAACCTCAATACTAATTTGGAAAATTGCTTCTCAGTAGCGACTATTAGGCAAATTAGAGGAGCACATAATATTATTTGCAACCTAGTTGTGGCTGTCAATCAATTGTTCGGAGTGTTCGTGGCGTTAACAGTTGTATGTTGTATATGCGAAATCTGCAATATCGCATTTGGAATTATTTCATTACAGCAGACTCATAGTGGCGAATATGGAATACTAAAATTTTACATATTATACTCCGATTTCATAGTAAGTATAGTTGTCGATACTTTCCAGTAATATTGTCAGATATACACTGATGAGGGAGAGGAATTTTATAACACTCAAATGGTTATTTAACAAAATCGTATAATATGAGACTTTAAGAAGTATTTGTATAAGATCCAGGAGTAATTATTAATAAGGTGATCATATTAAACATTTCGTTTAATTTCTGCTGGTGTAATATAATAAAGCGATATATCCCGAAAATAACGTGAGAGCCAAGAAATCTAGAATTTATCGTACATTCTTGTTACACCATCATGATGTCGTTATGAAACAGACATTACTAGTAGGATCCGTTATGAAAAGTCCCATTTGTGGCTGAAATTGGCAACAATACTGAAGATTATCGAAAATTAAAAAATCGTTTGTAAGATTAGCCATTTGGAAACAATACCGAATTTAGTGGCTTTGCCGGTCTATTAATAACTGATCATTGTTGGTACTCCATATAATTAAATAAGGAATTATTTTTTCGGACTGTGAAAAGAAATTAATAATAGTTGATTTTTGAGACAAAATATTGCATACTGAATGCGATTGGCGCCTATACGTTTTTGAATATTCTAATAGTAACACGGAATAAATTCTAGAAGCAGAAAGGTTAACATACATTAAGAAACCCCTGCAATTTCCGTTTGAAATAAATTCTCATTTTGTTGCAGGTCCATGTAATTCTATTGGCAGTAAGTGGAGAATTACTGAAAAAAGAAGCCGAAAATACAATAAGCATCTGTTATGAGAAACTACAGCAGTATCCCCCACATAAAGGCAACGATAATATGACGAAGCAGCTTTTGATTATGACTCAACAAGCGTTCCAGCGAAAGCCTCAGATTTCCGCAGCTGGTTTCTTTCCAGTCGATCACTCTTTAATCCTGTTCATTTGTACCAACACGTGCACATATCTAATTTTTCTCTGCCAGTTTATCACTATACCATCTCCTGAAACCAAAAGTACCGCATCAGCTACAGTTCCAACGGTCTGAGCAATGTCACTAACGTTATTGTTCCCGAGGCACTCGTGGATTGTATGGAAATATCTTCTTAGTAAATCTTTATACTATAACTGAATAAGAGCACCAAAATAGATTATTGTATAGGATGTTGAAGATACAGTTGTCTCAAGCAGGGTGTACGTTTTTTTTATGATTCATTTGGGTTTTGGTAACCAACGCATTGTGCAACTTTTCCTAGAAGAAGCAACGATGCATCTCTTACTGTTAGCGAGATTCCAATGCCAGCTATCAATATCATGGAGACGCTGTATGTTTAGCACTCCACGAGAAATAAATGTAATTCCCATTTACAAGCAGTTAGCTTTTAAGAGAACCTTTTACGACAAAAATAAGTTGTTACATCACAGAAAAATTTTATTATCTAATCTGCTCCTATGTATACTTATTAACTACTCTTTAGAGATAAGTAAAAATACATACTAATTCAATTATAATATAGGTTATTTTAGATTTATTTAATAAAAACGATTCTTTAATTTGCTTTAAGAGTTAGGCAATTAATTTTAATTTTAAATATATCCCGGACTTTCACTTATGATAACTCCTACTTACAGTAATTCGTTTCAGTAAACATGGGCAATTTTTGCTCTTCAACACTATACCAGCATGCCCACTATAAATATTGCAATGATCAGGCATAGCACAGCTATCAATGTTTCTACATTTCCTATACACAGGGTGTCCCATAATCTCGCGTGTTAGCGAATAGAAGAAGAGAGCGATTCAGCTAAATATGCGTTATTGTAGTTGCTCGTTTTCATGCTACACAATGTTTAAATATTTTTTCCAGTAAATTGGGAATAAATCTCACAATTTAGCAATAAAACTTAACTTTAAATATGTCCTATGCTTCTTCACTTACGACAAGTGCTACTTACAGTAATTTGTGTTTAATAATTGTGGGCAACTTTTGCACTTCAACACTACACCGGGGTGCCAGCTACAATTACAAGGATCAGGCATTATCTCAACCGAAGTGTAATAACCGTTGCTGCAGCAAAGTGTAGCACAGCTATCAATATCTCCACATTTCCTCCCGGTAACGGGCAAGAGCCACGACTTATGGTTGGAATCACACACATTTGGAGTTGGGTCCAGGAAGAGTAATTGTTTTTTCTTCTTCATTTTATTGGGCACCTCGTGAATGTTGTTTGCAGACTCTACTTGAATCGCCTTATGGTAGAGTTGCTTTAGGTCTCGCGTTAAGTTGAGGAAAGGGCTTACTCTCATGAAGCATGTTTGAAGGTTACAAGCTCCTAAAAAAGTCGGAGAGTGACAACGATGTCTAGTTCAAGAGTGTTTTTATGATTATAATTGGTCACTTGGGTGGGTTAAATATTTAAGGTTTTTAAAACGAAACTAAGAAAATAAATTCTTAGGGTCTGAACTTTCATGACATGCCAACAGGCCAAAAAGTAAGGCTTACCTGAAAGTCCGTGGCACGTGCATTTTTTCTCAGTTTTCCGCCTAGCAACTCTTAAGCCTACTTTACTGTTATATTTCATAATATTACTGGGATTATCACCTATTTGCTTTAATTCTAAAAATTTCTCTACGAACATAGAAGCGTATTTTGTATTCACCGAGCATCCTGCAAGAAGCACCTTAAAGAATTTTTTAACACTGTGTTGAAAGTATGTTACCTGCCCAATCCCACTTATCCGGTTTATCACTTCTTGGAAGACTTGCACATTTACAGTTTACTCCTAACTTTCCATCGACGCAAGCTTGAGCTACTAGGTGCATTAACGCGGAGGTGGCCAGACTATACATAAAGGCAGTTTCCCTATACATTTTTTTGAAAATTTTCCTCATGTATATTGTGGAGCAATTCCAGTGCTCATACCTAAAAACCACCATAATATAATTGAAATTGAAGTACTTTTTACAACACCTCTCTTGAGAATTCATTAAAAAAATTCAATTAACATAAACTCACGGATCGCTTTGTATAAATAATTTGCGATCTGCATGCGCAGGCGCCCATTTTTTACTTTAATATGAGTATGTAAAGAGTACTTTTCACATCATATTTATATCAGCCCAGTTTTTTGCAATTTTAGAAAATTCTGATATTTTGTATGGTTGAGCCGTAGAAAAAAGTTAATGTTTTCTCGTGGCATTTGCAGTTTGTCTCATCCCAGCATTTCAGTGGTATGAAAAGGCTATTCTCGGCACTAGACAGATAATACTATGCTTTATCAGTGTTACTTACTGAAATTGTAATTGACAGGAACTCAACGTTAACTGCCTCGTTTTCTGCAATAATTCTGCTAAACCCTTTATGCGCTGACATTGTCTCCGCTGGTATCTTAGTCCTTTAAGCCATCTGCACCTGTTTTTTCCGGTTTCCAATCCCTGATCGAAGAAGCTTGCATTTGTCGTAAACAACAAAGCTATAAGAGATTTCTTTTTCGTGGCCATTGTTGAATTTTTCAAAGTACTGAAACGGAATAAAACCATATTCTACTATGTTTTATGCATGTATTAATTAAGAAATTGACATTAATTATTATATACCAGACCGAATGTGGTATTCCGAAAATTAAAAGCCAACATTAGTTTAAGACATTTAAACTTCCGTTGTTTGACTGCCTCTAATTAAAAAACCTGTTGGAAGGAAATGAGTGAGTGCATCACTGAAGGCGGGGACTGCATATATTTGATTATCTTTTATTGACCAATAAAGCTTTAAGCAGTGTCATGTTAAGTACCTTCTTGAGTATTCGTACATCTGAGGTTCTTTGGAAGAAAACCTTACGACGTCATCATAGCAACATATTTGATTAATAATAATTTGTGAAATGTGCCGTACCAACTTCAGAATGGTTAGTTCAGATTAGTTCAGTCTAGACTGACGTGATTAACACGTTTTCGTAACAGTTTTCCGAAACGACTTAGTTAAATTGGCAATGCGCAAGTAGTTTTCGTTTTGGCGCGATGTAGGTCACAAATATAGCAATATATTGAATGTTCCATTTAAAATAAGAAAATTGACATAATTTTTTTCCATAACCCAAAGGATCTTTAACGACGATTCATATTATTGGTCAGATCACGGTTAGCTTAACTATTGTAACATTAATTTTTTATAGTCTCATCGCGACTCAACAGTGAAAAGTAACATGAATAAACTTTCGAGCCATTGTAAGGTACTTATTTGACAATAATTGAAAATTAGGATTTTCTATATTTTTGTTAGTAGAATTTGTAAATATTTCACAGCTTTTTAGCACTTTCAGTAGTCTCTCTCCCTACATTCACTATGATTACATACTCGCCACAGTTTACTCACATGTTCTAATTTGCATTTCGTTTCTGAAATTTGGGAGCTTTTTCATCTTAACATTTTTCGTGAATGCTGTTCTTTTACTGACTTTATTTCGTAGTTTATACGACGCTTATCCTCCTGGAAAAGTTGCATGGATGGCAATATTGTGATCCATTCAATTAGAATGGTTCAAGATATTAACCATCGCCATCGTGTCAAGAAACTAGCTACAGAGTTCATATTTTAGATAGTTTTATAAAAAATTCAGATTCGATTTAAAAGTTCCTTTAAGTTTTAATTTCTTACATTACTATATATTACTGTATTATTAAAATTATTTTAAAATACTGCATGCAAGTCATTAAAGCACAGAATATTTAACATAATATTAGTGGATATTAAATCCAAGTTTTAATATGAATATCTTAAGCATTCCAACAGCTAGAGTATACATATGTGAACAACAGTGCAAATATATGTAGTTTTTTCCATTTTAGCTAAAGAAAATTCGAGGATTTGGTATTTGGAACTGAACCTTTTAGACAACTCGCCCTAATACTGCTATTTTTTTAACGAAACGCATTGCATTGTATTTTCCTAAAATAAACGCTTATTTTTTTTATGTTTTCAGTTTTTTCTTTGTCAAAAATTACTGAGCATTAAAATACGTAACTTTGCCATCATTTAACAAACTCTCTATCTCTTCACCTTATGGTTATTACGATAGCAATGCAATGTATCAAATTTGTAACACCATATATCTTTTAAACCAGAAAACCAAAATGATATTTTATTCTAAAAGATAATATACAAAGTATTCCATTTAAAAAACAAAAGTTAGTAGTGTTGTATTCTACGACCTTAGACCTGAGGTGCAACTTTAATAAGTTCAAGCGTCTATCATCCACTTTTGATTTCCGCCTCGTACATATGACTTAGAAAAAATTATCTATAATGCTCGCATCGAAGTTCAAGTTTGTGTAGCTCGTAAGATTTTGCGGCACTTCGATTCGCCCTTCCCTCAAAGTCTCAAGACTTTACAGTTCCTAACTGGTAAGATAAATTCATAGATATTTCTTTCGAGTTACGAGCAGAGAAGCTACAGGGGTGAAAAATAAAAAATGAAAACCAATTTTTTTAAGGGTTACGTTAGATTTAATTAATAGTCACCAAAGATCTTGCAGGTGCAAAAGAAAACCGTATACATAATTCTATATCCTACGCATCACGGACAACTTTTGTAACGGCGATGTTATCATATCTTGCAGGTGCTGAAGAAATTCCGTTCGCAATAAATATTCCATTTTCTGCGGTAACCCGAACTAACACGAATCAAAGAAAAATGTGAGTTTTATGCATTTGCAAAACTTTGCTCAGATTTACCAATTGAACCAAACTTGATTCTGTATACCTATACCTACTTTCAGGGATGATTTTTGATAATTGCCCTGTTGTTCAGGCCTTTTTTTTATTATGTTTAAAATCTCTCTACAAACGATGTACATGCTAATAAAATCTAACTTATCTAATCGGTTGCTAAATCGTAACTGGAAGGTCTTTATTGTATTGTACAAAGAAAGTTAATTTGGTAAAGGAGACAGCTAGTATATAGCTCCCTACAGTTGCCCACTTACTTGCTTATGGATATACTGCTGAAAATAACACTGAAGAAACACAAAACAACAACCCACTGAAGAATCTTGTTCGAAGGAAAAACCATTTTCGATCTACATCTCGGAAAAGTGTGTTATCGGTGTGGCTGCGAGAAAATGGCGGTCATTTCTGTTCACCATTATTGTCAGACATGTGCGACAGATTTTTACCGAGTCCGTTTACAATGCGTTATGTGCTTACATATGTATCCATTTCCACAAAGGAACAAATACAAGATTAGTCACTTTCGAGTAAAACCATCAATGGAGATGTACCTGGTTGACTTAATTTGCAACAAATTACGAAATTTGGAGTAATTTGTTGTGATTATTCCAGTCTATACGGGTTACCATGAAAAAGGATGTAAAGGTGTTTATATTCTAATTTAAGAACTAAGTATCAGCACAAACATCAATACATCAGTAGTAATACGATTTAATGAAACATGTAATATGTGGACTTAGCTTAGCTTAGAAATTCATTCATCGAATAAAAAGCTTTATTTGGCAAAATGCTTTTTAAGTAAAACTAATTAGTAGTATTGTCTCTAATTCTACTGGGAATAGTATTGTGGGAGACAGCTCTAAAATTCCTCTAATGCTACGTAGTTAGCCACGCAACCCGTTCATTAGAAAATTTTTGACTCCCCTCTATTGTAGCCCAATAGAATTTGGTTTCAGGCTAGAACTGATCATTTTGAATCCAATAAAATATTTTGAAAATGGCGGTACTTCCAGTTATAACAAGAGTATCTACTAACTTCGTTATTTTAAATGGAACTCCCTAATTTTTTTGTCATTTTCAGATTTTTCGTAAAATTTTAAGGCCAGTTTATGTAAAGTGTCTTATGTCTAAAATTTACCGTTTTCAAGTTATACCCGAAAATTTCGAAATTTCGACAGCTACAAGATCTCGTGGCAATCAGTATTGTGCGCCAATCGTTGCGAATTTTAGAATCGGTGATGTGAGGCTTAAAAAGGACCTATTATGGTACGTTTTGACGTGTTTCAATTTGATAAAAAGTCTTCCACAAATTTCAAAACATGTCTCTGAAGTTGCATAACTTCAAATCCCAATAACTTCCTTATTTCAAATAGTACACCCTGTACCTTAAAGCATTTTCGGAGTCTAGAATTTAATTATGTATCAAATAATATTTAGGTTCCTTAGATTAATTCTGGACAATTTGCCGCCATTTAAAAAATATTTAATTTGGATTCAAAATGGTGGATTCGAGTCTAAAACCAAATTTAATTTGTCCACGATAGTGGGAAGTCAAAAATTTTCTAATAAACGGGTTGCGTTGCTAACTCTGTATAGTATAATATATACTAAAATATAATACTGACATGTTGGAATCAGCTAATGGTTAATCGCTATTCACAGTTCACTTTTTGCTGCTTCTAATGAGTTACCCTGTAGGTACGGTTTTGAGTCTTCGATTAATGTGAAAATTACCCGAGAAGTTAATCTCTACATTGTACCACCCACAATATTTAAAGTCGCGTTTTGATGACGGTTGGTATTATTTATGGGCATTAGAATGAGTTGATGGGAATTTGGCTGCACCGTATTTCATGTATTTTGTCTTTTCTTTTTTATTTTAATAAAACTTTAACAAATTAATGTGTTTTCTTATCGCCATGTCAAACATTTTTATTGAAAAACCTCCGAATTTAATCTGAAATAAAATTTAAAAAAATTACGCACCTGACAACCGTCTTACTATTTGCCATTTACCTGCGACTCGGTTCCACCTTGAATGTGTCTCTCATTCGTATTCGTGCATCGGCGATTCAAAAGACAAACAGCCACTCCAAAAGTCGATAGTCCGCTCAAATATGTATTTTACGGATTGTTCGTGTTTTATTTTATTTGCCCAATGTCACTTGGGCCTGTAAAATAAGCAAACATTCTTCGAATCACAGAGCAACGAAAACTTTTTCCCTTTTCGTGGATAAACACGCAAATATTGGGTGCACGACCCTGTATTTCTTGGACTTGTCCGCTAAGTGTTAAATATTTGGGAGCAGTTGAACAAGCATAGAATTTGTTGACCTATTTCAGGCTATTTTTGAGATTTGATGCACATATTTTTATTATTTTATTTAAATTCTGTTTCTTAAAGTTGAATACGAATTCGACATTTTGGTCTTCAAATGTTCGACGATGATAAGGAAAATAATAGTTTACTTACGAGCAGCAGGCGAGTGCGATTGCCGCAAGAAATAGACGCGTTTCCTTATCGTTCCGCGAGCAACCCATTGGAAATGAAAGTACTATTCGGAAATTAATGGTTTTTCTGAACGATTTCTGGGTAAGGAATAATTCGATATCTGAACAGTCGTGGGAAAAACATATATGATATATACGCATTTGAAGGTATTTCATATAATACAATACGGCATGTTAATCAAGAATAAAATTCTCTAATTAACCGAGCACACAAGATTCTAAATTGAAATTCTCACAAAGACGTGCGACCATATTTTCTCAAGTCATAAACAATATTTGGGTAGAGAATTAGCAGCCACCCTCCGGTTTCTAAGAAGAACCTGCTTTACAGCTTTTTTTCCTTTCGACGCTTTAAAATAGCTGAGTGAACTTAATGAATTTTCAGTTTAGTCAGTAGATTTTGATAATTTGACAACACTTGAACTTGGATCTAATCAGCTACTCTTGCATATTCGTTTCTCACTAGCCGAATATTTAGTTCCAATAAAACTTGATGATGATGAGTTAGGAATGACAGTTGCAAAGGTAATCAGTAGCATGATGATCCCAGAAAAACTTATTGGTACTGTATTAGTCAATATGATTTTATTGACCTGTTTGGTATCTATCGGTAAGTATCTCGCAAATGCCATGATTGACGATGGATAATATTTTCTCTAGAGCTTCCACGGAAATTTCCCATTCCGAACAGGCGTAGTACCAAATCATTCCATCACCGTGTTACACAATATTATCTATAATCGGCATTAATGCCGCAGTCATTTTGCTTTAAATAATTCCATTTAAAATACAAGGAAAAGGTAGTAGTGCTGTGAAAGGGTACTGTTTAATTCACAATCAAATCAACTTCAATTTTTAATACAGGGCGTTCTAGACGAGAGGAAGATTAAGAAGATGATTATATAGCTTAGTTGTCATAAAAACCGTCATATAAACATCGGTCCGGAAATGGTTCGTAGCCGAAATAGTGGTTGTTAAAATTTAAAATTTTTTTATAACACTTTCTTTACAACCCTGATGGATGGTAGTAAAACCAAAAAATTCCAAATAAGTATAAAAAACATACGTGTTTAGTATTGGTATAGGTATATAATTTTAGTCTTGTTGTCCAGAGTGGCCCCAATATGGCAACCCAGACAGTTCAACTATCCCCTTTTCCCCAACTAATTACTTCCTCCATGTCTTGGACAATAAAAAAATCAACATTCCATTAACGTCTTACCACCGATTGTTAACATTTACTAATGGTATGTTCTGTCCTTGTCGGTTCACAAAGTGAAACACACCGGAATCAAAAGCGTTCTCAACTCACCGAAGGAGCGAGGATTAAGAAGAATTAAGATGGCATGATACGGCTATCACGACCTTTTGAGAAAAAGGATACGATTGAAATGCCGATGCCGCCGAGGCATCTCTCTTCTTTGTGAGAAGATTTTTGAAGAAGTGCCCATTCACATGAACCCATTAAACTTGTTTGTATATGTTTTGTAGGCTGCCGTCAATGGAGGACCCTTAATCGATGCTTGTATTATCAATAGCCCGTGTTGTCAAGTGAAAAATTTGATAATGATTATACTTCAACTCAAGTAGCTTATGCATTTTTCATGCCTTTCCGGCAGATGTGATGTTCTGATTTGCAATGAAGAACAATACGTCTAATTCATTTAAGGCTGGGGCTTAGCTAACCTGAATGACTAACATGTTTACCAAAAATGTGGTTGCGGGTGTCCAATTTCAAGGTGTTAAAATGGCCTAAAATTATCTTTGGACCACCTATATTGGGGTTGTTTTATATTGGGCCATAAAGTGTACTAATAGACCATTCGAAAGAAATCTGTGGCTTCCGTTATACAAACAAGCAATAGCGATAAGGCCGAGTGCTACGTGGGAAGGGTTACCTGAGTATGTAAAAAGTCAACAATAAATTTCAACAAAAAATTACCCAGACTCATAAAAGAAATTATCGCGAAACGATTTGTCGGGTTTAATGCCGGATTTAATGCCGGGATTACAGTGCATTAGATCAACTAAAACACTCCCTTGTTGACTTAGTTCGGTTCATCCAACAATAATAAACTGCATAGATATTGCTTTAACCGCCCCGAAACCAAACATTTCACTGAATTCGTTACATGATTATGTGAGTGTAATCTAATCTAGCTCAATTCTCTACCAAGGTGTCATGGCTTTATCGTCATAATTAACAGGTGCAGATAAAAAATAACAAAAAGGCTGCTTTTAAATTAGGTAAGATATCAAGCCAATCGCGAAGACCACCCTTGCTCTAATGGAACTAATCTGGAATTTTTTAGGATTTTACGATTTAATTAACAATATTAGTATTTATAGTCTTCGATGTATTCATGGCTCCTGCATTCCTAATTGGACGAATTTCGTGAAAGAAATGTTTTATAGTTTGATAAGTAAATCATTTATTGAGGTTTTATGGAGCCAATGTTTCAGAACGTGTAATAAAATACGGGAATCGAAAAAATTTCAAATTAAAGTCACGGCAAATAGTTTGATAGTTGTCTCAAAAGTTAAATTTGACTCGATAATGGAATAGTTACCTAAAAAGTAAATTCTTGATGAAACCTTTCTATAGTAAAGCAAGTCTTATCAAGTTTCCAAGCGCATTCTTGATAGAAATGTAATAAATCTTACCCTCATAATCACTAATTTCAAATTCGTACCTAACAGCAGAGAGTTATGAAAATTTTCGTTTTTTTGCTATTTCCAGAACTATAAGTTTTTTTACTTCAATGAATTGTTTTGTCCAGTAGTTAACTGAGCAACTTTGCCATACTTTAACCAACGATCTACATATTGCAGCTACGATTCCATAACTGGGATTAATCCTCCACTTAGAGCCACTGTGTACATACCTCTAAACATGTTCCGCCGTTTTTCGATCTTGTATATAGGTGGTCCAATTCCCATGAGCTTCTTATAAATCGTAAAAGTTTCAAGCTCGACTAAATTAGACTCGAAATTTAATGACAAAATTAAGATATCACCAGAGTACTCCCAAATTTCCCAAAATTTGATAAGATTTCCTAAATACCAGGAGAACATCTGCGAAAAATATTTTCAAAATGTATTTGAAGCTTCCAAGTAAGTGATTTATGTGCACTTACAAAAAGTAGTAATGAATAGTATCTCAGGTAAAGGTTAATTATACTGAATTGCTTGATAAGTTAAGCTGCAGCATCGTCGCTTCTCGGAAGCTTCATTGTATTCAAACAAATTGGCAGTCTCCGTGAAAACGCTTCTAATCCTGGCAGACTCCGTGAAAACAACTCTAATCTATTTTCGCGCCATCAACAATTCTAAATAAGCTTTGGCACTTTTAGAGCTTTATCTGCAAAACAAATATTTGAAGAATATAATTGAAGATTGTTAACTTCTTAAGGAGCTTACGAGACCATAAATAACAAAGGCAACACCTGAAATGTGGGTGGTTAGCGACAAATGAGCTTGATTACTTTAGGGCGTAACTGGGAGCTTTTCCTGATATTAGCATTCACAATGAGTTCTGCACCATAGGGATTTTAACCTAAACCGAAATGAAAGCGAGAGTGGAATTTATGAAGTGTATTCAAATTTCCTACAAAAATCAGAAAAAAGTTTATTTTTGGCTGTTGCTTGAAGTTTTGTTAGACGTTAAAATGGTGATAAATCTTTTATTGATTTCACTGATCTGATTCGTTGGTTGAATTGAAATTTGAAATGTTAAAAAATGAATAAGAATTTATTAAAAAGACGAATAGTGGAGATTTCGATAGAAAGTTTTTCCCGTTTAATTTTTAACCTGCATTAAACCATCGAATTTGATTGATTTTTTAATTTGACGCGAATAAGTAATTTTATATCTTAATGACAATAACTAAAATTTATCGCACTTTTTAAAAATCTTAGTCAACTACAAATGAACAAAAAAATGTTTTATATAATAAGTACGTGACGTATGGCACGAATCAGTTTGTAGTCGAAGAGAGCGAATCTGTAGGATGAGTCGACTAAAACCTCATTACGTATCTACTTGTTTTTTTCGTACAAGATTTTGTGGTCGAATTTATGGTAATTTACGAATGAATAAAATTTTACTTTTACCTCAAAATGAAAATACCCTCAAAATACCTCAATCAGTTGTTAAAAAAAATTTCAAACAATGTCCGTCGCCATGGCCAGTTCTATAGTACATACATACGTTAACTCTGCTTTATTCTACTGGGATTTTAATTTCACTTGCTTTATTGTACTAAGACAATAATGAATCACTTTTTTTATATATTTTTTATGCTCAAGCCGGACATAAAATCATTAAAATCGAAGCAATATAGAATACATCTTAATTTAATGAATTAGCAGGCATTACCAATGTTGCATTTAATCACATTATTGGGTTCTACAGCCACATTTGACGAAAATGGGTTGTCGTGTGGACAGGTTTAAAGGTGA
Organism: Euwallacea similis; assembly: GCF_039881205.1. Classification (NCBI taxonomy): domain Eukaryota; kingdom Metazoa; phylum Arthropoda; class Insecta; order Coleoptera; family Curculionidae; genus Euwallacea; species Euwallacea similis. The sequence continues at coordinate 1,450,736 of NC_089624.1, forward strand.
AGCAAGAAATTTCTAGCTTTGAAATGTAATGAATTTTTGTCTTAAATTAGTGTCAATGAGTGATATACAGATGTTATATGAGATTTTTTTTAGTGATGATCTTTTATTATGATCACGTTCGCCCTAAAATGAATTCGTTGAATTGTTCCGGTTATGTATGCATATAGTCAACGATGCTGGAGACAGATGAATGTAAAAACCGCTCACAGGGGCAGAAATCTCCGTCCTGCCCAAGACCACAAATCATCTTCTATATGGACTTTCAGGACTAAAAACATGACAGACATATTAACATCTATTATTTGTTGGCCTCACGTATTAATAGCAGCTTTTCCCCAAACACCTCGATAATTATTTACAAAAAGGTGGTCGGACCTTTTCCTTTGAGGCTCGTCCACGGTCGCATTCCCGATTCGTTTCGACGATCTGTGTGGCGGAGGCTGAGACTAGCTAATTTGATTAAGGCCACACTGTATAAAACAATTCTACACTGACAGAACCGCTATGAAAAGAGTATATAGTAAGTACCAGAGCCGTGGAAGAATTTATTTTCAGAGTAGTGCATTTTAGTTTAGAATAAGTAGAAAATTCTAAAAGAAAAAAATTATTTGATCGAGTGTTTGATAGATATTGATGTGATATTGGAATTCGAACTATCCAATCAAAAAAGGGACGAAACCTTAAAAAATTGTTTATATAATTTTTAGGCAACGGAAAATATTTTTCTTGCCCACAGATCATCATTTTTGCGACAAAATTATTAACTCTCACTGTCGTTTACATCATGCATGTATATATCTAAATATTAGGTCGCTATTGAATATGATGGAGAAAGTAAAAAATATCCAGACCATCGCCCTAGAAAGGACGGGACATAACAAACAATCGCGAGTGTGCTCTACACTATTTTGAACAAACGGTCACTATACACTAGTGTCTCTACAACATCATTTTATTTCAAAGATGAGTCATATGTGTATATACAAATTGCCGGCGTTTGATTCGCTACGATGATGGTGCAATGATTCTTGAGATCTCTTATTTCTATCAAATATAATATATACACATAACAAGCATTTGGGATAAGCTTAATGCAAATTGAGCGCGCCACTGATTGAACGTCGATCAATAATTTTTGATTAATTCTTCAGTCGAGTTTTATCATGCTGACCGATGAAGATACAGAATGTCGATCGAGCACAGCGTGAAGAATCATCTGTCTACCGAATGAAGGTACAAGGCTCTGTAGCAGTTACACAATAGAAATTAGATGGTTTTTATTAATGATTTATTGTGTTTATTAGGCAATAGTTTCTCTAATCTGTAAATAATGAAAGGGAACTCCATATAGCAGGTTTCGACTCGGAACCGAATATTATCGAGAAGGGTTTCAGTTTTATAGCTTAATAAATAATAAAAAAATGGATTTTCCAAAAAATGGAACCGTAATCATTATTACCTAAATAATTATTTACATAATGATTACGTTAAAGAATTCAATTAATTTCAAGTCATTTTCGATTTATTTTCTAATTGGTCTTGGCATTCCATACCTGAAAATTCCTTTAGTTTTCAAGTTCATTCAAGTTTTGGGTATTTCACTTTGAATTTGTTACGGAACAAAATTGAGACATTCACGTTAAAGCCTAACATATCGTGAGACAGGCCTGAAAATATGCTTTAGGTTCTGATCACATACGGAAGTATATCAATTACAGGAGCTACTTGCTAAAATAGACTGTATACATGTAAAAATGAGTTATGAGACAAAAACGGATTTTCAACTTGTTTGCATCTAACCTAAACCTGAATTAACCTGAACTAACGCAGTATTATTCGTAGTCGAAGCGCACCCAAGGGCGCAAAAGAAGCGAAGGAAATCATTTTGCATTTTCGTACAGTGATACAGATAATTTTTAGCGAATTCGTTCCATTCAAATAGTTATTTGCTTTTTTAGGTATTTTCTTTCTAATACAGGAAGGAAAGCGGAATAATTAAAGTGGCACATACATATGTTCTGAAATCTTCCTTTACTGACTAAAAACGACAAAGTTGACATTTAACTGCATACCATAGAAGAAAGGAACTCTTAGTATTAGAATAGTTGTCGAGAAATATCTATTCCTATCTTTTCTTAACTAGATATTTGTTAACACAAATGCTTTTTTGTCTTTTTTTGATATTTTGAAATTTGAACCATCTGGTTTTTTACGATAGTTCTTGTGTGCACGATTGAAGCAGGTAAAGCAAAAAAAAAAGGAATTTAGGCAGCAATAATTTTTTACGGCTGAAGCAGTAAAATTGACGATCTATCGACTATTGTGTCCCATTAAATTGCCATTTTTTGTCAAATTTTTTTTAGCTAAGAAGTGCCCACCTTCTAACCAAAATTAGTTCTTCATCCATTCCGTTCAGGTAAACATAATTTTACGATTGATTTATCTTATTTTTTAGTTTTTTTTATGAAATATTTTTTACTCTTTTCAAGAATTTGATCATTTTAAAATCTATTTATTTTTTAAAGCTACATTTCATATGAATATTGGCATTTAGTCTAAATTGTTGAAATCTGAAAAAATCGATGCTGTCCCCTACATAGTGGGCCCTCAGGTACTTTCTGTGTCTGGGCGCCACCCATCTCGCTTCCCCCATCACCTCCATGGTCGCGGAGCTTTTTATCGGCGCCGATTGAGAATCTTTTGATCCATTCCGGCCTTGTTCGCACCCTGCCGTACCTTTTGTATCATCCCTCCGTGGACCAGGGAAATAGGGTAACGGCTTCAGAGGGAGGCCCATGCTTCTGTGAGGTAAACTGATATTTATTGGACAGATTTGGACGTCAATAGAGATAATTTCCCATTTCAATAGAGGCGTTTAGGGTCAATGGGTAAAGTAATTTATGTTCTCGATGTAAGAGGCTCTACTTGATTCTTGCCGAAGCATGTTTTTGATGCTATCAGTATTAAGGAAGGGCTGAAGGATCTGAAAGGTGGAGAGATTCTTATGGATATTGACTTGACAGGAAATAGCTTTTATGTGCTTCAGTTAAGATGGTACAAACATTTGGTATAATAATTAAGATATCCCAACTAGAACAATCATTTATTTGCAATATTCCTCACGTTATACTGATCAGACTCGATTGCATCCGCTAAGCATAAGGTAAAGAACCATTATTCGCATTTGCTAAGTAAATAACCTGAACATTAATACATACAAAGAGCATCAAAATCTCCATTAGGTGTGACAATATATCGCAAGCTAATGATTGAATTTAGAATATGGGAAAACAAGTTTTTTTTCAAAATATCAACATGACACCATTAGACAATAATGATCGACTTGCTTTTATTGGCAAATACTTGAAAAATATCGTTTTATTGCTTTTTATAGAGAAATATTATTACATTTTAGTTCAGGTTAGTTTACCTGACGGTAAAAACGAATTAATTTAATTTAAAAAGTCAAGTGACTACCTAGGTATTTTTGCAAATGATTTCCCTTAAATTTATTGAAAATTTTGACATAATTGTTTTTTTTGCGTAATATGTTCAAAATTTTGCAGTTCTTTATAATTTTTGATTTAAACGAAAGTGACAAGAATTTCACTATTTTGAACACAAACTCCAATATGTTTTTAAACATACAAAAAGCCCAAAAATTTTGGTACACAATGATATATAACATTGGCATTTGCTTTCAAAGCGATGGGTAAAGACATCTTTTTCACAACTTCCTATTAGCTCCATATTTTCCAGAATAATTTGTACTATTTTGCAATAATAATAATTTTGATTAGAAAAATCCCTTATCATGGAAATAACTGAAAAGATATCTTCTTTTAGGAATTTCTTACATCTTGTACTTTGTATTAGACAAGCTTCCTCAGGCGCAAGCCACAAATTTAAAACTACACTCTTCCTCGCCCCCCGCTGTGACTTCTCAAGGGCAATAATAAGCAGATGTTCTTGGGATATAGCGGATACACATATTCGGATGTACGAAGCACTTAACAATGTATAAAAAGACTACTTAACGCCCTCTTGATCTGCCCTAAAATCTACGTTTTGGAACAGCTGCTATGAATTTATTCGAGAATCCACTTTTCTGAAAAACCTCTTCCTGTTACAATTGCTAAACCATAGTCAACTCGTCATGATTTTACATAATTCCCTGAAAGCCACGAAGTAATCACATTTTAAAAGCAAGTCGGTAAAACATATCTTGCTAATAAGGATCAACTAATTTCCCTCTATTGTTGAGGGATTGTTGGGCACTGCGTACTGCAGCTTAAGATTAAATATAGAGGTGTCCTCGCCACCACTGGACCATTAATCCTAGCTTTTACCTTTAAGGGTGGTCATCATTGAGAAATATTGTCACCTTTTGTGCCAGTTGTGTTTAGAGGCATTTACAATAAACATGATGACAATGCCTCGAAAGGAACTACACCGATTTGTGGCCTTTAGGTAAGCTACACTTCTTTGTTCGGATGACGTCTTTCAGAAAAATGAGTGTCTATTTCTTTATAGCTACTTTCAGAATAAAATGAGTGTGGGGCAACCGTGGGTGTTCTACAATTGCAATACATATTTTCATCTGTCATCGCATCAACTTCATGAGAATTTGTCTCAAGCTTTTTTATGCTTATAAATACAAATAGAAATAGGCTTAAATAATACAGGATGCAGGTCTGATTAATAGGGCTTGCGTATCCAATCCAAATGCACGGAATAATTTCTTAATCCATTTACAGGGCTTTGAATAAATTTACACATTAAAAGACATTTAACAGTGTTTCAGACCTCCCGTAAGTTAATTTCCAACAAAACGGGTTTCGGGAAAATTACTCCGTGATTAATTTACTGGTTTATGACTTGTAAGTATACTCATGAAATATGTAAAATAAGTGGGTAATAATGGCTTTAAAAAAATTCACTTGATCTTGACAGGCATAATATTCGGAAATTAATGGTATACATATATCTATCGCAATGAGGATCAGTTCTTAGAGATCAGAAAAATTTCATGGATGTTAATAGATCTGTCCCAATAGTGCGATTAAGGGTCAAATTATGAATACGTTGTTAACTTTAGCTGCACGCTCATTTCCACAGAAACGTTAAAATAGAGTCTAGATGTTCTTAAAATTTTAATGCAAACAGGAAGACCTGCTCTACTCGAGTATACGTATGTTAATACAAAACTTTTAGTACAGAAGAAACCATACTAATCCGAAACTAGACATGTGTCCGAGTTTTTTTACCCTTTTTCATAATATTGTACATCTAATGTAGGTATTTTTATAAATAGGGATCCCTATTTTACTTTATTTTTTTAAGCTACTTTACCTAATTTAGTACCAACTCACACTTATGTGAAGCTGTAGCCACTCCACGCCACAGACAATTCAAGTAGTTCTGTGGCGACATAAAATGAAAGTGTGAAAAGCTCATTTTGCACACTCATATGAGCGTCACAAGTACGTGGATGATAGTGACAAGTATGAAAATTTCGAATATATATCTTGAAAAGTCATTTTAAATAGGTCTGAAAGACTCCCAGAGACATTCATTACTGTGCAACTAGCAATTTTCAAATGAGCATTACAGTGCGGGGACATGAGCATTAGGCCAATTTCAAATTATCTCAAAAGGTGACTAATGTTTATCGAACGTCCCTTGTATTATAGTTTTCATGTTCACATGTTCCTCCGAAATACATTATCATACGTTCCTCTGTGCACTTTCCAATTTTTTCCAATAAAATCGACGATAAAAGGGTCGATAACGATTAATTGATCTAATTTAACCTATCTGTGAGAGAGTCTCATAAAATTAGTGAAACATCACCATCTCCAAAGAAAATTAAGTCATTACCATCGTTCTAACGCTGCCATGTTTAACGTAGGCATTAGTCAAAAAACCGTCGTCTAAAATTAAACCGTTGGCCCTCAAACCACCTTGAAGGTGCAAAAATTGGACACCCAGGTAACCCAGGCATCTTCAGGGGACTAATAGCACAGTATAATGCGAAATTAGCTACGTTCGGAGAGCTTAATGACAGACTTGGGCCGATACGGGTGTCAAAATTAGCCGGGAGATACCTTCGAGGTACATCTGTATCATTACTGAGAGAAGAATGTTGCCAAGTCCCAGAAAAGCTCCTGTTTCTAAGCAGATTTTTAATTACGGAATTAGAAAAATTCAATCTTTGGGAACTCACATTAAAAATGCGTAGCAATAACGATCGTTTTCGTACGTGAAAGCTTGGGGCAAGCCGGTTAATATTGGGCAAATCCACTCTAATAAAAAAATTTAAAAATTGGAAGAAAAAATCATGGAACGAAGTGGCAACATTGCGGATGGACCACACGCGCTGTAACAATAGCCCAGTAAATATACCAGCGATGTCCATTATCATTTTTTTCTTTCCTTCATCAAAACCCAGAGCGAAACACACCTTCGTGGATAATTCTTTTACAGCTTTATTTTAAGGCAAAGGATAAGAGCATAATGGAAACGCGTTTTGTGGATCGAATTAATTAAGTGACTTAGGCTTAGCTAGAAGTTTGTGTTCCCAAGCAGCGGATAAACTGCGGTTTGATGTTAACAGATTTAGTGGCCGATTAATTCATGGCGAAATGGAAAAATAAATGATGCTAAAACATCTAAAATGGCTAAAAAAAGGGATTTCTTTTCTGGAAGCAAGTTATCTGATGATGAAAATGTGGTACCTATCAGAATTTATGGCAATTAAGTAATTTCTAAACTCATTTCGAAGATATCTTTTATCAGTTAATATTGTTAAAAAATTATATATTGAGACGTGGAATGGGAGGTTTTTAGAATTATTAATTTATTGTTTTTTTTTTATTAATACTGTAATGAAAGTATAGGAAACCTAAATAAATTCTATTACAGAACCTTAATCACTTTAACTTTAACTGCGCCATTATTTTTTTTAGCGAGAAATAATTTTTTTCAATACAGTCCTTAGCGGATTTTAGCAACCCTTTTTATTACCATATATCCCAAGTTTTTGTAGCATTTTTAAAGCCTGTTTTCATCAGACCCTTCTTTTCCTTTATTTAAACACCATTTGTGACTTTCTAATTATCAGAAAATCAACACGTTCTAATGCATTTTTGAAATTGTTTGGCAGGGACGCACGACAGACATACTGGCGTATACTAAAGTTATATACAGGATGTTGAGAAACTAAACATCGTAGTCATAAGTCTGCGTTCTCATCAATTTACAGAGAAGATCATTAATAACTTGTTCGTCAAAGAAAAAAGTGATTTCTAGACAGATGTAATGCACATTTTGAGACATTTAGAGGACAAGACTTAGGCGTATTTTGTTGTTTTTGCTCTAAGAAAGTAAATTTGCACTATAGAGGTTGAGCTTTTTCGATGATAAGGAAGCAATCTCCGAAACCATATTATGGTAAAGTTTCTGCAATCGTTTGTAGAAAATGTGCAAACAGAACTACATATTATAGCGCACAGAACTCCAGTAAATCTTAGAACCGATACATAGCCCTTTTCATTCCTTTTATTTTCATTTGAGTAAGTAGAAAACACGTGTATCCAAGACTAAACCGATTTTGAAAGTTCAACTAATCTCACAAAAACATCAAAGATGAAGGTCCGTTAATTGGGTTAAAGAAAGCGGAAAGTTTTTTGGTACAATAGAGATAGAGCCGGCTAAAAATGTGTCTGAAAGAATTCGGAGGCAAATTTCTATTAGTGCAACTTTGGCAGAAGAATGGCTCTCAATACAATCAAGTGGAACCACTTAAGCGTCATAATTGGCATTTTAGAAAGATTTGGTTAACAGAGTAGGGTAAATCGCTTTAGTTTTGGTCGACTTAAGTCTGGAAATATTTTGCGAGTCGAGGGATTAGCAATGCACACGAAAGCATATAAGAATAACCTTTTTATACTCTTATACTAGTGTATTATAAATAAGGATAATCTATAACCGAACATAAGCAATTACAGACAAGTGTATAGGTATAATGAAAATTCAAACCGTGCGTAATAAAATTACATAATAGTGTTTCGTAATAGATTAGTATTGCCATGGTATTCACGACGTCTATGTTACTTTACATGCATTGCTTCAGGATTTAGGAATACGAACCAAAATAAAAGTAATCTCTATAGATTGACAAAATGAGTAAGACTTCGATAAGTTTATAATTCATAGAGCTCTTATCCTCTCGATGCTATTAAACTTGGTGAGTCACAGAAAAAATTTTCGAAAATAAGTCATGTTACTTTGAGTGACGAAATAACTTACCTCTTCTGCAGTTCGGTTGTACGCTTTTTTTTTCTTTTTTTTAACTGTTCTCACTATTTTCGTAATACAATGCACTATCATATACAATCATGTAATCATGTTATTTTTGACGTTTTGCTCAAATGGAAACACATATGCAAGAAATTCTTTTTGTCTGTTTCGAGCAGTAGCTAAAGAGAAGAAACACTTTCACCTGGATGTGAAATCTACTATTTTCTATCCTTATCAGTAAGTTTTGCGTGCGAGTGTCTAAGGCAATGCATGTTTGCATACATTCAAATTTTTGCTTTCTGGTATCTTATTTGCAATTAGTCAGCGAAATCTCATTGGGTTTTTCTGGCTTACATTTAGACTCAGCAACGCTTTAAAAGGATCAAAAACTTTCGATTTCATTCACCGAATTTCACGCAAGTAATATAAAAAAAATCTCAAAACAAATTTGCAAAAATGTATTTTTTTTTACTGTTTTATACGCACGACAAATTATTGTCACGTTGATGATCCTGATGGCTCAAATCAATCACATGCTCTTAATAAAAGTACAGACATAATGGGAACCTCATTAAGTAGGTTTTCATGTTAGCACCTGGGAATCAACAGCCCAAAGAGACAAAACAAACACTTCATGCATATGAATGGTTTCAATATGTTTCGTAAGCGAATTTTGATATATCTAAATGAGATATTTTAATACGTACGTAGAAGTAAATATTCTGTGACACGCATGTTTGATTAGAGAGGATCACTCTTCATTGCTATCTTATCTCAAGGGGGTATCCAGCAACGCCCACTGGTTATTATTTAGTGGCAAATCATGTGAGATGAATAAAACTGTAGATAAACACTCAACCAATAACTGGTTGAAAATGGGTGACAATATTATTCAGGGCCAACCACTCGAGCCAATCAAATTATTTATTATTTTGGGTTGTTTGCTTTAGGTTTGCGGATCCACGCGAAACAAATTCAAGTTAAAGTAAAACAATGTTCTCAAATATTGTTATTACCTACTTACAAAGGTATTGTGCAATTTGCAAGTTTACTCGTTCTGCGGTTAAGGATTGGTCGGGTATTAGATCATTTTGAACATACATATAAGTCAACGATTTTATGATCATACCGGAATATGGAAAATAAATAAATTTGAGGAAATATTTATTTGCATTTGCATATTGGCAGATGCAAAATGATAAAACCTTTAAAATATTACTAGTTTCAGCAGTTTATTCTAACGGTTCGAAATGCATAATAAATGTTTAGTTAGGCTATAACCAGCCTTGATGTAGATCATAAATTAATTAGTCGTTGCGAAAACTGTTTGTCATCGTCCTTTCTTTCTCAACTCATTATCTCATGTCAGAACTTAACTCCCAATTGTTATCGCTAATTTGAAATTGATAATTAGAATTTAGTTATGGTTACTGGTGGCTTTGTCATTTTGCAAATTACGTAACGGAAGACCGGAATAAGTAGGAGAGTATAGGTAACGACCTTCGTTTAACAACTGAGTAAACACACCGAAAACTATTAAAACTAAAATGGGAAACCAAGAGCAAACTGTGCGGTAAAAGATGTGAAAAAAAAACCGAGAGACGACGACAAGTTCAATATCGAAAAATTCATAAACGCTCTAGGCGAGATCACATTTGCTTTTCAGTGCAATCGGCAAAAATATAGCCAATTTCCTAGAAGAAAACGACTTCTTTGTCTCGGCCGACGATGATGACGATGGCGACTAATGTTTTACAGCTTTTTAGGTGCTTAAGATTATTTTTAAATTGTAAATTTGTTATGGATGGAAGACGCTTTGAAAAGGTATTAGTTTTAATTTTTCTTGTGTGACAGTTTCTTCTTTTCACTATGTCAATGCTTTACCATAAAATAGTTTATTATTTTACTTTGCGTTTTATTTACTGAAACAAAATACCCGATATAAGGTCTTTATTAAACATCTAAACCCTTATTAAAGGGTGAACGCTATTCTCAGTTGGCTTTAACTGAGAACAGTGTTCAACTCCACCGCTCAAAAAATCCGCACTTGTGTTTGAGGCGGTATTCTCAAATACAATAAAAGAAAAAAATTAACAATCACCTCAAACCTCAGGTATATCCGTAGGTTGCAATCACGAGATATTTATAGAACGTCATTTGCGAATTTCTTGGAATATTCTCGTAAAGCAGTACTGAGCTGTCTTCATAAATCGTTACAAGGGCGCCCATATGCACCAAACAAAATACATGAAGTCATATTGGTAACTTCGTTATTTGAAGGCTTATAGGGTTAAAACTTCCTGTAAAAGGGTGGATCCAGAACACCTCTGTGCGATGGCGCCACATTGTGCCCTTTTCCCTAGAGTTAGGGAAATACCAAACTGATAATTTAGTCAATCATTCACAATTATTTTATCATATTAAATCTTTTGGAAAAAAAAATTGCTGTTTTTTTTATTATATGAAACTGATTTTTTCCTGTAAATTGTTGGACGCATAAAAAATGTCTCTGAAGAGTGTAAAAATACCTTTCAATTGATGCATAACATCACTCCTTACGCCATTTAAAAATCCTAAGGAGGTTACCTTGACGCGTCCAAGATGAAGGGCGGCGGGTGTATTTTTGAATAAATTTACTCCCCATTAACGCAAACCTTGAAGTATTGTGTGAATATTCCCATAGGCATTTTTTTTTAAGAACCTCGCATATTTCCACAATTTTTGGCAAGGGATTTTTCTCCACATTATTTATACTGATCAGAATTCTATGGAATCAAAAGCATTTAAAGTAGGCCAAGACATCTTCCCACGCCTTTTCGAACTGAAAACTGAATGAAATTCCACAAGACCAAATGTTTGGCATTCCAAAAGATACATGAAAAGAATCTCCACGAATAAAAATAAAGGAAAGAAGCTCAGTTTAAATGTGTGAGAGTCATCAGACTTGCATATTTAAGCTTTTTACCAGCAATTTACGAAAGAAAACAAAATTTCTTAGTTCATGTTAAGCTTCTACTCCGTTTCCATCTTTGGTTCATTCCAAGTGTGCTTAATAAAATGCAAATTGAGATTGCAGCATTTTTGCCTGCCAATTCGTTATGAAGAGGGATGGACATTGAACGAAAGATCTAAACAATTTTGTTATATTAACGATACAAATATTAGTATTTTACTGCCATTCACGCCTGTTTCCTCAACATAAAGTCATAATAAACAGCTAATATTGTCGACTCATTATAGACGATAATTATTATTGATTAATGAAGTGTAGATCATTGAAAGGTACGAATTCTAGAAACCGAGTGTAACTGCTGTTCCAGGAATCCATTAGATATTTAAGCCACCAAAGAAGCACCGAGAAAAAGAAACGAGGTAATACATAAATAAAATTTGAACAAAACAGAGAAGCACTTTTACGATGTGTCTAATTCGTTGTGGTCTCCAGGTGTAGTATCCCACAAAAAGAAAGGTGAAGATATGGGCAGTTCAGCTATTTCAAGAACGGGGAGCTTCGAAAACGCCTGTTTCAATATTTCAATTTTTCATTGTTTTATACACTCGAACAATGACTCAGGCAATCAAGAACCGTGAGAACCTCAGGTGTAATTTTCAATTTGCGTCAAAAGAATGCCTAAAACTACCTAAAATAATAAGGCACAATTAAAACGCAACATCTAACGTTGCCTTTTTCTATTTGAGAATTAAACAAAAGGGAGCTGTAAAAAAGCAATTATTAACGGAGCATTTGTAGATAGCTGGTGGCGATAAGCCATTTGCTCAGCTTAGAATAACAAAGGAAGGTATCATTATTGAATTAGCATTAGTTGTTTCTGCTTAATAAGCTGAAGATTATGATCGAGGAGGTCTGATACTTGGAGCATGTCTTTCGGCGGGTTGAAGAGTTCAGAGTGCGGTATTTCGATGTTCTTAGAAGAAATAGTAAACCTAAAAATGAAATAGTGTGCAAGGTGTCTCTTCTGATATATTGAAGTTGCCAATACTTTTTTACATAATGGGCAATGTCGTTTAGCTGAAAAACGAATATTTTTGTAATCTTTAAGATAATGTTTTGAAATTAAAAATATGTACAGGCTTTCTCAAAATATAAATAAAAAAATAACTTAATACCATGATGTTGACAAATTACAAATTGCGACTAAATCTTTGAGTCAATTTTATGAGGTTGAGCAGTTTTCTATTATCGATAACTACCACTTGAATAACATTCTCAGACCATTTTTAAGTATTTTAGACTTCAAATAACTATTAAACGATCCTGTATTGTCTCTGTGTTTTATAGTGATCATTTGGTCCTCTCCCTTCCTGATAAGTTTATCAAGTTCAAATAGTTATTTGAAGCTTTAGTTCAGGTTAGTTCAGGTTTTTTTTAAGCTTTAGTTAGAAAGTCCTTTAAGAAAAATATTTCGTCCTTGATTATTAAATATGTACATTAAGGTACTTCAATAATTTTAATCCAAAATATGAAATTAGATGTGTTCCCAAATTATGAACACATCATCCGATGTCGAATATGTATATTACCTGCGAATTTGAGCTCTGGTTGTTATTAGCAAGATAATACCAATGCCTTTTTTGAAATTCCTAATGAAGGTAATGAAATCTTTCCTTGGAAATGTCACTGCCCTCCAGTGATAAGCTGTTTTTTCAATATTCTTCAATGACTTATTAGCAACTTCGATTGATCTTAATGAAAGGTTAAAATGACCAAATGTGAATATATTGGAAGCCACTTGATGACACCAATACAATGGTTGGTTTGACAAAAAGAAGTGCTTCATTAAATTTTCTTGGAGAAAAGTTGGTCCAATAATTTCGTTTTGATGTGACGATTTCCTTTGGAGGTTGCTGGAGATCCTCACCTACTTTGTGAATTGAGTTACTATTGTTACTCAAGCTATATTTGTGCGAATCGAAAACCAAAATAAAATAGATAGCGTTTTATATCGAAAGAAAAATGAGTTCAATTTATTTAATTGAATTTTATGAAAAATTTTGGCCGCGTATATGTAAAATTATTATAAAATTAAAATGTCACCAAAGTCCCAAAACTTCTTTATTTAACACTTTTTTGAAATTCTGCTGAATATCTCGATAAAGGGGTGCGAGCATCTTATCTGCCATTCTTCACCAATAATTTCCTACGTCGGAGGACTATTTAAAAATCCCATGTGAAGTTCCACATGATAACCGGCATAACTCGGTGGATTCTTCACAAAAATAGTAGCTAATACCAGAGCGGTAAACTAATGACAAGTAATTCGAAAAATCCCACCCCGCATCCCGGCGAACAAAAGCATTCCTCAAAGGATACTAACCCAACCTCGAAGATCATCCGCAAAGAATCCGAAACTTCTTCATCTTCGCTCGGAGCAATGGCGGCACCGGGCCACGCCCAAGGTGTAAAGGCGCCGTTCCGTTGGCGGAGAAAAAGATCAGAGGCGGCGCCGAGTTCCACGTGCTATTTTTCCCACGTGCAGAGAACAAGCGAAAGCACTGCAAAACCAAAACTCCTCCTTTGAACGCACCGATTCGGCAGCGTTCGTGAATGTTCGGCAACCGGAGGCAGCATCCCTACGTTTGGTCCAGTTGATGGTTCAAAGTAAATACCGAGGTGCACAGAATTGTTTATTTTTTGCGGATGATCGGCAACGCACACCCGCTCGTGATATATTGACGCGTCACAAGTGATTATTTCGTCACCGTGATTAGTCCACACGCACCCCCACTTGATGTGATCGCCGCTATCGCTAGTTGTGATAAGAAGTCAGTCACGGGGGCAAAATGAGACTTGGCACCGGCACAAGAATGGACGATTTCGTGATAAGGATAGCGTGTTTTGTGATATGTTTTTCGGGATTTTTTTTAACTTGTGCTGTGAGGACTGCGGGTGCTGAGTTGACACTCGGACCCTCTGCGAGGAACAAGAACAGGGGAAAGGGCTCCATGTGGTGGTATGTAACATTAAATTCAACTAAAACCACTCTCTTGCTACTAACAGTTATTGCCGAAGTACCAATTTTTACATCTATTATAGAATGCTATACGGCGTAACCCCGAGACCGGGAGGTTGCTCGCTTATGCGAGAGTTAAACTCTTTCTTCATGTTATTCGGAACTCTTCCATTGTCTGTTTCAAAGCACTAAATGTATTTCAAAAAAATATCTCAAATGTATTATCCGTAGACAATCCGAAGGTCGAAGTATTGCATGTTCAGTTACTTAATTTCAGTCATTAACCATTGCCAAATGATACATTTCCTGAACATTAAAATTCACGTTTTATTATTTTCGCAGTTTACTCCTATAAACTTGGAAGCCGAATATCTCACAGAGGTGTGTTTAGATGATTTACTCATTTCGTTCATGAAACGTTTGTTGAGATAAATCAAGTTATTACAACGTTTACTTCATTTCAAGTTCAAGTTCTTTCATAAGCCTTTTAGAGCTGAAAAATATTTTGTGAGTATACCAATTTTATGTGTTAAATTGGTTATAAATTGCATAGTATTTGTAATGTAATTATGATTTTGCGGCATGTTGGCATGTACGAGCATAATCGTGAGATTAATAATTCATCAAAAAGAGTTTATATAATTTTACAATTTATGTTGTTGCAAGAAATAAGTGCGTTAATGGAAAAGCAGAAACAATTACTGAAGTTGTCAAAGGTGCAATAATGAAAATGATTAAAGCTGCTGGTTAACAATTATCTTATTATTGATTCAGTACGACTTAATATGTTATGTTTCACTGCCTTCTAAATGTATTATGGCATATCACGCATAAATCACCTAGGGTTCTAGCTTATATCTAGAATACCATATAAGAATTTTAACGGATCTTATTAAGAAGGATCTGTATAAAAACATATTTTGTTTTTTCTATTTTGGATTCTATTATTCTATCGTTGTTTCTACAATGATTTATCATCCTTATCATGGCTCGAAATTCTGAATCTTCTTTCAGTTGTTTGCTATTTAAAACCACTTTCGACTATCACTTCTGATATTTTCATGTAATAGAAATTGCCTAGAAATTCGATGTCGATAAGATTCCACATAAAGGTGAACTGACCTTAAAGCTTAAATCAAATTTAATTCTCCTTTCCATTAACAAAAGGGGGACATGATCGAACCGATCTCAGTTATTCGTAGTAATGTTCTCAAAGGACAATTTTTCCAGGTGCCAATGAAAATCTTTCATTGAAATAGCAATTCATACTGCACAGCTATAACATGAATTTCAGATATCAGATTTTAAACAAGACCTTTTAGAAATTGAGGACTGCTTGAAGAAATTATCTGGAAAAAGGCGATTTTTGAGCAATACCACCTTTTCTTCTGATTCAAATCGGTTAAAATTTCAATGGCAATAAAATTTCACAAAAACGTGATGCGACCTTGAAACTTAAATCGAATCCTTTTTTTATGAACGAAAGGTGGAACACAAGCGAATCACATTACTTCGTAGTAAGTGTCCTCAGAGGACGATTTTTCCAAGTAAACTCATGTTGATCATATTAAGATATGAGATTTTTAAACCAGATATTTACGAGATAGGGGACCGGTTGGGGAAATTATGAGAAAAAATGAAATCATGATTATATTAAACATTTTTAAAGTGCTGGAAGAAAGCATCGAATCTACACCATTAGTCTGTACTCATCGTTTGAAAGATTCTATGTTCCAAAGCAAAGTATCTTCATGAAGATTATAAAATATTCTATGTAAAGATATGCTCAATTAAAAAGACTGAAGGTTGGCGCACCCTTACATTTTATGCGAATTGCTGAAACAAACACCGGTCGCATTTGTTGCAAGATAATTCTTTTGTTATTTTTATGAATAGCTGAAAACCTCACAAAATGATATAGCCAGGAAAGGACAGGTCCAAAAAGCATCAAATTTTAGAAATCTATATTTTAGCAACAAAAAAAATTATATTTTTATGATCAATCCACCCTAAAGTACGTTTTTTTTATCGATTTTAAAGGTCTCGATCATAAAACCTGGTGCCTACCAGGTATAAAACTGTAAGTTTTACGATTTCAGGTTTGGCAAAGCTTATTTAGAAAAATTGCGAACCCTTAAAGGTCCTTGAAGCTATTGTGTTATTTACGTATTTTCAAACTACATCCCCCTTAGATCGTCTCCATACCTGGAGTAGACCGAAACGGTTTAGCTTCATCTTCAGTTAGCATATTAATTTCTCAGTGTCATTCAAGTTTTAATTAAGGTTAGCCTATGTGCCAAGGCTACAAAGACTAACAGATAATAACAATTTTTCTCCTAGTTTAGTAAATTTCCATTACAATAATAATATTTTTACTTTGAATTAAAAAAGAACCGAAATATTCCAACGCAAAAATCATAACAGTTTTGTGATTATGCCATTCGCTATTGACGGCGTTTTCAGAACGCTATTTTTGATCTAGTTGCAGAATATACTATTGCACCCATATCCTTTCCACAGTATATATTTAACTACCTCTCTTATAAATTTAATATTATACTTCCATATGAATGTTCGTTCGTAATGGCTTAAACAGTATTTTATCTCGAGATATCCTGCATTTGAATGGCTTTATTTATTATTATATTATTATTTATATTTCTATTTATGTTATTTTTAGATTATTTCTTTTTAATTTTAGGTTTTTACGGTGTTGTTATTATCCAAATTCCATAAAAATCTAGCAGAATGCAATAAAAATTGTATTTTCTGTGAAGCCCCAAGTTGTTTCGCTCTGTTTACAGTTGTTCTTTTTCTAAGACACCGATCCTTATAGGAATAACACGTAAAATATGCGAAAGCTTAAATACCGTGCTTTAGTTCTACAGAAGGTTACAAATCACATATAAACGAAGAATGCCATAAATAATCCAACATTCAAGTAGTGGCAACCGGTACAAGCCTAATAGCAAAAAAAATCGTTGGCTTTAAATAGACAGTGCGGAATCGTATTTCTTGGGGACAGAAGGCAAAATAGAGATAATGTGTTAAAATTTATCACACACCAGGTACAATGCATTTTCTCATGCATAGCCAGGAAATTGTTCTGCCAAAGAGGTAAGAAATATGGGTTTTACCGTAAATGCGACAAGAATATGCGGAAAGGCGCAGGATATGCTTTTACGAGCCTGCACTTGGAAAGAGAACGCTGAAATACCACCGGTTTTTGTTTAACTGGTAAATGGGTATCATGAAAACCGATTATCGGAATTTCGTTTTAATAATACAGGGTGCGCCAAGTGGTTACAGAAATTACCTAACGCATCTCTCCGTGAAAATGTTAAAGTCCTTCTGAAGGAAACCGAGTTACTTCAATTGAACCTTAGCTTGAAATAAACCTTCTATTCAGAGATACATATTATGTATGAGTACCATTTTAGGTACCGCCAGTCCAGCAGGAAGAACTTACGAAGAAAGTGGACTTTTATGTGTTCGAGTTGTTGACATTTTAAACATAGTGCTGTTGTTTATGTTTGATTAAACGGCATTGTGATGAAAATGTCGCCAACTTTAACAGTCAATCAGCAACGATGGATAATGCGTTTTGCAATGTTTTCCAGTTAAATCTGGTTAAAATTGATCAAAAAATGATACTCTAAGACAATTAATTGAATTACCTATAAAGCTTCATGAATACATCCATGCCACAGATATGACAAAGAATTTTCTAAAAGTCACTCAGTACCGAGTAGGGTTTACATGGAGGCCAAACAAAAAGTTTTCCATTGGAAATGAGCAATATAAATAGATTATGGGTTTTAAAAGTGCTCAGTTATTTTGGCACTATTAGTACTTTTCATGTCAGTAAATCTAATAAATTATATTGTTGTGAAGTTCCCACAGTGCAGCTCAGAACTTGAGTTTTTTTTTTAAGAAAAAGAGAGAGAGAGAGAGAGAGAGAATTTCCTTCCATATTCTGCATCATGGAGAGATAGGTTCTAACTCCAACTTTTTCTTCTTTTTTTCAACTTGAGTGTTGTACCGTCAATGGTACAAATTAATCGGTACTGCTCAGTTTTTCCCATTCGTCTAGAGCTTAGTGGTGGCATTTCAGTTTTAACTTCAGCATTATGAAGGTTCACGCCTCTCATTCAATCTGAGAATGCTGTCGGCTTCTCCATCATGGGGAGCACAATTCCGTTTCACCAGGATCTTTGAAGCGAAACGTTAAAGTCTCAAATTTCTTTAGTCAGTTAGGATGCATGAATTCAACACTAGGGAAATGCCCCAATTTAGGTTACCTATTTCATACTTGCAAACGAATTTTCATGTTTATTGCGTTTGAAAAATAAAACTTTGATATTTTCTGGATTCGTACAAAAAGTAGACGAAAATAATCTAACTTTTCACACTCATAATTTTTTATATGACTGAACTCACTGGTGCAAAACGTCTTGCCACTGGTTGCGGAATGTGAGTTGGTATCTCATATACAATTGTATGAATTGTTTGATACTGTTCATAGATCAATGTCCAATCTATAACTAGGTTAGTTCAGGTTCTGATATTGATCTGCCGAACAAAAAACACACGCTTTTTAATAGAAACAAATCAAATTATTTCTATACATAACATCATAAAAATCAAAGTTTGAGAATTCTACTAAGTTTAGTCCGCCCACCACAGTGACCAAATAAATCAACCAACTCTCAGTTAGGAACATGCACGTTTTTCTCGGTCCATGTATGTGATGGTTGAAAATACACGTGGAACTCGTAAACTAGACGAGCGAACTGTAGCTTTTTCAGAGATGATCTCAAATTTATCTCAGTGAGAAAACTGAAAAAAATATGCTGGTTTTAACACTATCAGAATCTTAATTGCGAAAAGACAATCTGAATGTTACGGAGCCAGAATGAGAAAGTAAGAGGCGACGCGTGAGAACCATGCCATGCGAGGATCACTTTGTATCAGGGGAGTTTTCGTATTTGCGGCTATTTTCTTTTGGTAAGGTAGATAGTAGATCTATATCAGTGTTCAGTAGAATGTGCCGGCGTTGGACCGTATTATTAAACAGGACCGCCAATCATAAATTGTCCAAGTAATAGATTTTTGGGTCAGAATTCATTTTTCTGTCGTGAATTATTTTTTTACCTGATGGTTTAAGTTTCTAGTGGTGTGGTTTTTTGTCCAAAAACTCTCTAATATTGGGTCATAAGTTAAATCTTTTATCTGAAATTCTTGTTGAAGAGTTATTTTACTGGACCGACAAAAAATGCGGCATTACTACTGTATAAGTGGAAACCGAGATTTTCTGAATTGTTTTCGAGATACGGTCATTTTATACCTTTATTTTTGTCGGCGCAGGGTATTCTGAATTCGAACTTTCACTATTAATTATATACATATTTTTATCCTAAGATTTATCTGGAGACTCGAGGAAATGAATGGCGCGACTCTGGCCATTTAATTGCCATTAATAAAATACACACACCGAAAGGTAATTGACATATGAAGCCGTAATATTTAAACGCGAAGCCGCTCTTAAACACTAAACCACGCTCTATTGATTTTTCAAATACCCGTACGATAAGTTTGTTGTTTGCCATGGGTTGATTCTGTTTACCTCAGGCAAATAGAATAGCACTCTTGTTTGCCGACAATTCTCACTTTTGTTACTCAGTTTTTAACTATTTTTATTAGTTTTGGTTAGTGGAATAGATAAAGATTTCTGAAGAAGTGTGCAGTCGGTGTTTATTGAGGAAAGATCTGAAATTTTACGAAAATATAGGTGTCAACGCTTCCATAGATCTGATAAGAACTGTGCCCAGACGTCTGGCATTGAAAATAAAGTAGTAACAATTCCTGAAACATCAAATTTAATGACCTGAAAATAATCTTATTTTAATACTTAACATCAAGCTGTTCATTATACACAATGCCCCAAAAATTTCGAAAATGTCGTAAAAGTTTTTTGCCACATTTCGCAAACTTCGATATCTCGAGAACTAATCCTCTCGTTCAGCACAATAATTTTTAATTTTTTTAACATTTTAATATGTATTTTTGTTTTCTAGACAGTCATGTTGACACCTATCTTCTTTCGCAATTTTAAAATCGTTCTAAAAGGAGAGTGGCTCAAAATACCCTTCCGCGGGTTCAATACCTCATTTTAGTTTTTCGTGATTAATACGATAGTCACATTCAGCCGATTAGACCGAAATGCGATAATTTTAGAATTTAGAAATTATGACGAATATATGTATTGAAATGGAAAGAAGAAAAATATAATTTTAAAGCCCGAACTAGCCTGAAAGGATCTGGTATTTAATAAGATGAAAATTAAGGGTGAACATCTCTGGAACAAATTAAAAGTCCTCGAGAAATAAATTCCCCTTATCAGGCAGCGTTATTTTTATAGGACTCATTATTTGTTTGAGAGCCCCTTCGATATTTCAACTGTCCAAAGCCTAATTTGTGAAAGGGGTAGATCACGATAAAGGAACTGAAGTATTTTTATTGCTGATCTTCTGATAAAGCAGTCAAGTTATGAATTGCTCAATCTGAAACTAAACATCAGGATGATTTTTAAAATTACTTTTTTAATTTTTTTTAGGGGTATCGCCAAGGCTGGAGAACCAAACAACCTCTCCCCTACTCAACCAGGCGTTCTCTATATGGATGCGTCAGTACATGCCACCCTTCGAAGAAAACAGCGTCGGTTGGCAAGAGAAAACACTGGATTACTAGAAGCTATCGCTAGGGGTGCAAATCTAGCTATAAACGAGTGCCAATACCAGTTCAAAAACCAGCGATGGAACTGCAGTACCAAGAATTTCTCTAAAGGAAAGAACTTGTTTGGGAAGATCGTAGAGAAAGGTCAGTAGCTTAGTACGTCCTTTTTTGTTAGCCGTAACGATTAGGGTAGGGGCGATTAAGATCTTTAAGCCGGGGCTCCAAATTTGCTTGACGTGTTTATCAAAAACTCAAAGAGGCTAGTAAAGCAGCTTAAATGAAACCGACACTTCAGAAGATTCTGTGGTTACCTGATTTTTAATGCTGTCAATTCAAAAAAAGAGTGAAAATGTCACGGGGATGGTTTACACCTATCATTTACAGGTATTTGTCCATTATGCATGGGTTGTACAACGATTTGAAATGTATAAAAATTCGGATCAAGGTCGAGTCCACATACGAGATAAACTTGCGTTATCCACTGAAAAACAGCCACGGCAGTAATTTAGATTTTAACTCTCTTGAAAGGTTTGCGATGTAAACGTACTTAACAAAAAACAAAGGTTTACACCAAATTAAAGCTATTAGATTAGACAGATCAGGTAAAATAACAAATAACACGGTCGATCCCGTTGATCGGATTAAAAAGATAGGTTCCCGATAAAAGTCTGCTAGTTTCAAGAGGCCTAAAAGGATTAAGTGGCGGCCTCCAGTGGCGTACATTTCAATCTACGTTTCACGAAAGTTCATTCGAAGTTTGCTCGATTCAAAACTCTCGGCACGACACTGACTTTCGAAGAACGCCTTCCTAATTCGACAATTTTGTACCTATAAACCCGATCGATTAAATTCTGTCATTCGAATTATTTTAATTAACTCAGTGACAAATTGATGTGCTTCGACAGACTATCGAAAATAAATCTTGAAATGTCACTAATAGATGCCCATTACCTAAATTTGAATAACATGTCGGCCATTTAAAACTGTTTAAGTCGCGAGAGATAAACCCGATAGCCATTTAATTGTTTATTTATTGAGACGACTGATTTTAATTTGTGTTGATTTATCTGACATTTAACTTATATCTTGTTTAGAAGGGCGCCTTCCGTCCGAGCAGAAGAATAATTTGCACCCTACACCCTGTAGAAATCAGCCTCGCGCCAAGTCGTCGATATGATTTATATGGGCCGATAAATGTCGATATCGAAAAAATTGAAATAGTATCGATAGCGGACATATTTCTGCACGCGACATGGCATTCCGGGCTGTTAACATTGCCATAAACAACGCGGATCATACGAACCTGTCAAATGGGCACAGTTGTGAGTTTATTATGCCATATCGACCGTGTCTTACAGGTTTTTTAGTGCGGGGAATTCATCACTTTTGTTTTGTTTCTCTTTTTCTGCAGTCATACTAACTTGGAAGTTGCGAATCAACGCAAGAAGAGATTGGAAAAAAGCAATAGTTGTTCGTTTGAATTATTCACTTATAGGAGTTTTTGTTAGGTTGTAGGTCTGGTTTACTTTAGCGATATTTCGATTATTAGGCGAGTATTTCTTTCTATTTGGACAGGACATGATTGAGCGTTACTGTTACTTTAAATTCAGTAGATTAAATTAGTCGAGCAGCTTATATTATTCCTCTTTTAAATTCAAATGTCCATTGAGATGTTCCTTTAGAGGATGCATGTATGTGCGAGAGCGAAAATTCTTCTCTACTTCTTCTAAAAGAAATATCAGGTTTTGGAAGAAGAGTTCATAAGTAGATATGTTACAACAAGCTTTTGAGTGGTTTTCCTCTCTCAATATGTAGGGATTCTTCCCCAAAAGGTTCTACTGGAGTATATAAGAGATGTTCCTATCCAAGATGCATTGAAGATTTAAAAAGTGGGTTCCTAAACATTTTATTACCTAACAAATGTCTTACCCAACGTATTCGTCTCTGTACAGGCAAAGTAACAACGAGTTCAATTGAATTTGTTGGTTCTTTCCTAATCGTTCCCGACCATCTTGGAAAAATTCACTGTTAATGATGGTCGTGTTCCCATCTAATCCATAGGGGTTCACTTCAAGATTCACCAATTTTACTATCGTTCTTGTTGGCTACTTGTTGTTCCCGATGTGCATAGGCCCTTACGCTTGATAAGTCGTATTCCCACGTACCTTCTGACCGTTCTTTCACTTTTTTGCACATTTTTTTCTAAGTACTGAACAGACATCGCTTATTAACAGTTAAATAGAGTATTTTGCAACAAGACACCCTTTGCAGCCACCTGAACTCCCAAAAAAATCAACCCGAATAACCTCAAACAAACAAAAACCCACTCTCGCGTTTCTCCCATAAAACCCCCAAGATATCGAGGGGCCCAATTAATCCCCGGGGAGTCATCCTTAACGCCCCAAAAACGTTTGCAAAAATGTTTTCCGTTCGACCCCTCGGGTTTCACGTTACGAGTCGTACCACACATCGATCCCATTCATTCATATGTCACATGTCGAAATTCATTCATCGAATGGGCGTTATCCCTCTTTACTAGACGTGTATTTAACTTGATGAGCGATCTATAAGTAATTATATGGCTGATGTGAATAGGTGGAGATGAACCAGAATGAAATGATTACAAGGTGGGACAAATACCTCCAGAGGGTGAACAATGATTGAATTTCAATTCTAAATTAATCTAAATTTTGTGTTGTTGCGCTATCAAAAATTCGCAAAAAAATCTCTTACTTATTGAAAAATGATTCACTCTTCTAATTTACGACAAGGTTAAACCCTGGCAGGCTACCCCTTTGATGTTTGCAAGTGGCCCAAACTAATTTAAATAAAAGGGATTTTTTTGATGTCCGGATATACTTGTGTGTATGTCGGAGGGACAGAATACAATAGCAAGGGTTTGAATTGTCCAGATGCTGTGCTTTCTTAATTTGTCAATTTCAATGATGGGGTATGGGCTCTTTAGCTTTGTGTTTAGTGCTGATTCACTGGACATGCCAATTTGGTTGAGCCATAAGTATGTACTTGTCTTTGTTTTCAACAAAAATTAACTAAAACCCAACAGTATGCCTGTAACATTTAAATTATTAACGCCCAGGAAAAGAGATAAATGAAGCACTTCTTCGAATAGTGATAGAAAGTGTTATTCAAGTGGCATACTTATTTCATAGGAGGTTTCAAATTGACAGCACTGTGGCTAATGGTGGCATTTAGGCTACCGTTTACATTGAATAACCCAGGAATAAAGGCACACCTTGGGAGCAATAAATCTACTGAACCATTCAATAACAATCTGAACACAGGAGGTTAAATTTTATTGTTGCAAGAGTAGTAAAACCATCATGGGTGATGTTAAAGTGGAACGGAGTTATGTGAAGCACAATGATGGAAGTGTTGGAGGAATGCCCATAAGGTTTTGGTGTTTTTTTGTTCTAAAGCTGCACTTTTTTAAAATATTTAAGATCCCCAAAACCGATAGCTCTTAATTAACTTAAATGGCGAATGGTCTACAGTAGCAATAAAGATTTTTCACTAAGGATGTTCATATAAATTTCGTTCCCAATGAATGAGAAAAGACCATTATCAGCTTTTAATAGGGGCATATTTCAAATTTATTTCCAATTATTGAGTCGTTGGATATTTTAGGCTTGATTTGCAGGCCCGGGTTTAACGAAAGTTCCTACTAAAATTTTCATTTTCCCTTTCCAATTTCTCATTCATTTATTTGAAAAGGGTACTTATAAGTTAAAAATAAACGAAGTCTTGTTCAGAGTTACGCCCGCGGAATGAAGTAACATTTAAGCGAGAATTGAAACAACTACAGGAAGATTTCGGTCCTGTCTTTATATATGTTCACCTCGGAGTAAGCCACCAAAGAAGAAATTCCGAACAGCGCCCCCTGTGGTGAGGGGCCCACGCGCACCATAGTGTCAGCTCATTGGGGCCCCATTAGTGGCCCATTTATTATTTTTGTTTATAGACCTTTCAATACCTCAGAGTGTCTCACCTTTGTTGAAAAATTCGCCTGTCGAAAGGTCGCGAGGTAGTTTGTTGGTCGCCACCCGCATTGGGCAATTTTTCACTCATTTCAACCAGTAAGTTGATCTACAGGACCCAAGGAGAGTCAACGAGAAAAAAATGCCTTCAAACACCCATTAACACTATGTTTATGAAGTAATAACGATGTATATAATGCCGCTCGACAATCGCCGACAAGTTCATAAAATCGAGATTAAGTGTCAAGCTGTCTCGTATTTGCATGACAATGTATGACCTCTCTATTCGTTCTCATGGATTGTTCAGAGTTTCAGAAGGGGAAGGTAATGAATGCTTTTTATTCGAGTTGCGTTGTCATTGAAGTTTGCATTAGACAATAAAGACTGAACTGTTATTGAACTAAATATCTATCATTAGAATATAATATACGTCACTAGTTTTACTTTGCAATGATTTGGGTTGCTTACGCATTACCAGAAGCAATTCGTCATTGCTTCTTCTCTATTGATTTCTAAAGGATTTGCAATGATAACAGTTCCCCTAAATTTTTGTAAATGTTTCGAAAATGAGCATTTTATCGCAAAAAAAAAAACCGTTATTGGCCAAAAATCATCACTGTTAATTCGTAGCCACCGACATGTGCACAGTAAAACCTTTCTTCTATTTCGTTGTATATCGCAACCAAAATAACGGCATTGTTATGATCCCAAAACCTCAAATAGAACTGCAGTTTGCAGAAGTATTTAAATATCTAGCAGTAGCCCAAGTACACGCAAACACTTATTTATATGGAGGATCAAATTTATAACTTCCTTTCAGGTTGTCCAGAGACAGCATTCATCTACGCAATCACAAGTGCTGCGGTAACCCACTCAATCGCGCGTGCGTGCTCGGAGGGATCCATTGAAACTTGCTATTGTGAGAAGCACTATCGACGTCCTCAAGTCTTCACCAACGGTAATGCGGGAGCTGTCGTGAATGTCAGGGATTTCGAGTGGGGAGGATGTTCTGACAACATCGGTTTTGGAGTTGGTATAAGTCGAGAATTCGTAGACACTGGTGAGAGGGGAAAAAGCTTAAGAGAGAAGATGAATCTGCACAATAACGAGGCAGGACGTTTGGTAAGTTTTGATATTTGCGTTGCTATTTACCAATGTAAATTGTTGCAATTTTTACTTGATTTGCTTGAGATATACGAGTAAATATTTTCTCTTTTTTTTTTGTTTCTTTTGATCAACATGCCTTCAAAGGCAATTATGCTATACATGCAAAAATCATTGCAAAATGCCATTTGCAGTCGATGGCAAGAAAACGTTTTATGGCCTTTTGGGACGGTTTTATTTTCGATTAACGATTATGGACGCGAAACTGAGAGTATTAAATAAAAGTACAGACGTGGTCTAGCGCATGGAATGTCCGTTACCGATTTGTAGGGTCGTTTTTGTATAGGCAAAAAGTTTTACGTTGCGTGCATGAGATTCTTTTCTTTGAATACGCCTATATGGCTTTGATGGGCTGAGAATCAAGACTTCATTAGACTGATACCATGTGCATTTCGAGATTATATTAATTTTCCGCTGTATTAAAATGGCGCATATTTGTACAAGAAGATGGCCTTATGCCAATTCTAATTTGCCGGTCAATTATTTTCTTACGGTTAGTTACGGCAGCGAGTGCTAGAGCGAAGATGGATTTACGCGCCCCATTTGGAGAAGCTAATTCCTATTTATACGAATTTATGCTATTCATATCTGTAAATAACGAAATTGAAAATATTTAGTCAAGGCGAGAAAATAGAATTTCTGGCCTCTGTCACTAGTGTGTGCAAAGTACATTTCGCACACTCACGTCACTGTGAATTTGAAAGTTATGCGCTTTCGTTATTTTTGAGGCAGTCGTCAAAGAAAACCATATTTGTATGAGCTTCGTTTAAACCGTTATTAACCTACCAAGAGATGAAATTCTAGTGAAATTAATATGCGAGATACGTAGACCGTAATGCGCCTAAGATTGGACCGCGGACATACCCCCCGTCGAGTACAGATGTCTCTGAGAGTGCCCGCTGTGAAAACACCGTGTTACGTCGGTAATGTGACAAAAAGAACATGCGTTTCCTTGTCGCTGTCTATAGTTAGCCATCTACGTCACTATGGGACAAATCTGTTTGTAAGGCCGGCCTTTTTAATTTCCGAGAAAAATGCCACCAATGTTTCTTGTCCATACCATCAATTTATATACCAGAAAAAGAAAGCTCCAAGCTTCCTCAAACAACGGCAGACGGAATGAGATGTCTTAAAAAGCACTCAAGCAGCAAGAGCCGATTATCTTAACCAGTGTTAATAAACCAAAATTAGCTGGTTGTAAGTCACTGACTATCGCGGAATTAATTGGTCTTGATAAATCCCAGCTCGATATCTTCGAGCTCATTAACCATATCGAAATCAAAGCCGACCAAGGGGAATATATTTCTATACGGAGGATTTGTTCTTTAGCTTATTTTCATACATTATAGGATGCAGTGAGCCAGAGGAAATTATTCCAATTTTATTGCCTATATAACAGTTCATTCTCTATCTCTCATTATCCCATTATTCTACAAACTGACGTAATGAAGAATAAGATTGAAAGTTATAAAAATTATTTATCATTAGTTCTCAATTAGGAATCGGGCATTGGCAAAGACATTTAAGTACAACTCGAAAAGCTAGACATTCACGAAAGACTATTTTGAAATTATTATATTTCACTAGTTATTTTAAAAATGTCCTGGGACTTCATCTAGTTTCTCATAAGTTGATTTACGTATTGTCAAATTATTTTCTCAGATGGTTAAAATCCAAGGAATTTTAATGATATCTGGAGGTCCCAATTGATCCCAAGGAAAACTTTGCTTCATAAGATTTTAAAGATTTTACAAATATTGTATCTATTAAAATTTAGATTACTTCTTTTAATTCCCTTCTCCGCTTGCAATTTCTCAGAAGATATTTGATTTTGTGTCCATTTTATACTCAGTGTTGACGTGGGGAAAAGTATTTTAGATGGTCGTTAATATATCTGAAGTTCTGTCTCGGATTATGCCATTGAGCATTGAAAATCCTAAAGGCTTTTCTTGGCCGAACAATATGAACCGCACTGATGAGTGTTAAAGACTCGAAACCGGTCTTCGGGGTGCTCCAGTCGATCATACGTAGATCGAAAGATGGTACACGTGTCTCGAGGGCTTTCGAGTTTCCTGTTGATCTGATTTAGTGAGCCGAGGCTGTGCGATATATAGTTGATTTATTTATTTGCGTATAGTGGATCATCTTTGGGTATATCCGTAGCATCCTTCAATCGCTTAAACAATCAACTTGAAGATATCGAGGCTGCTTTGGAGCTTTAGAAATTTGACCTTCGTATTTCTAACTACATATAGTATATATTATATATTTTATATTATTTTCTGCTCATATGCTTCATTTTGGGACTGTTTATGCTTCATTTCATTATTTATCTATCTGTAATAGCACAAAGCATTAACTTTAAGCTTAAAGTTTCGGCCAAAACGTCAGCTTAAACTGTGTAAACTCGTAAAATAAATTTCCGTAGCATCAGTATAAGCTTAATGGGCATTAAGTAAATTTGAAGTTTTATTATTTACAATATTTTTTTAATTATTTCTAAAATTTCGTTTGTTTTTATTTATCATTAACCGAATTGGCTACTTCCGAATGAAATATATACCATTTAAATTTGTACAGCTAATACACATCACCAATGTTCTTTTCATACAAATCAAAAGTTTTAGAGTAGGTACTTAGTTCTAATTTTACTACACGGTAGGTACTCTATCGCCCAATGTTAATTAGCGAAAGATAAGTAGTTGCAAGTGAAGCAAGAGCCTAAAGGAGATCAAAAGTAGCGCGGTAAACAATCTATTAAAATTAATGGCCCCTATATTAGAACATGAACGTACAGATGGATAAGTGAAATTGCTGCATCCGAGTAGTTAAACCTAGGAAGGTTACTGTGTGTGGCATTTTATGGCCAATCTGCTTCTGATATTGTTAAGAGCAGACCTGTTTGCGATATTTTATTTATTAGTCTTTGCAATTATGTAAGTGCTTCCAGAGAACTCTCTTGCACCGAGAGCGATAAAGTGCGAAATCTAATTAGCGGAAGAGTGTTTGTTTAGACCTGCGAAATAGTCAAAACACTTATTCTATAAACTAGTAGAAAACGAAAGCAAACAGCTAAACGAGACCAGAATCTCCCATCGAGAGCTTAAGAATAATAAACACATCACTTGGTCGTGGTTTAATAAGAGCCCATCCGAGCTTATGGCCTGGAGCAAATGTCACTTTATTAGTAATGGTCGCTCCGAACGAGTTAATATGCATTTTAATGCAGTGCCCGTTTTCGGACCACACACAACACTCACTTACGACACGGATTTACGTCACATATTTTTAACATATTCATTTTATTCGGATCGAAGAAACCACATTTTAATCTATCCTTCCTTTGGTTCCAGCATGTTCAATCGCAAATGCGACAAGAATGCAAATGTCACGGAATGTCCGGGTCCTGCACCATGAAAACCTGCTGGATGCGGTTGTCCACCTTCAGGGCCATTGGTGATCTCCTGAAGGACAGGTATGACGGGGCAACGCATGTAACTGGACACAATTCCGCTACTCTCAAGAGCAATAAACATCATGCCAACCGGTAAGATATATTGAATATAATAATAAGGGTACCATTCAAAAGAAGAAAGAGTTGTAGAAAAATGACGTCAGCTCTGATTTATTAAGAGTATTTGAAGGGTAGCGAGTTAGCCAGAAGAAATTCCAACAGTTGCATAACTGTTGACCTTGTTTGAACCTACCAATTTTTCACAATTATTTCCTTCGTATTTATCATCACCTGAAATGGTTTAAAATATTTTTGGAACATCATATTTATTGTTTCAGGTTACCGAAAAATTCACAATCAAACAGCATAATGACGAACAGCCTCCACACAAAGAGGGAAAACAAAAGGAAACACAAATATGGTTTCCAGTTGAAACCGTACAACTCGGAGTTGAAGCCTCCAGGAATGGAAGATCTTGTATACTACGAAATGTCACCTGGATTTTGTGACAGGAATCCTGGATTGGGTATTCAAGGTGAGTGCCAGTACACCAAGAAATGTATATTTGGTATTTTTCAAATTTGCAACTCTGTGACGATTTCAATAACTCTGAATATTAGACATTTACAGGGTCCAAGGTATCTCATTTTGTAAATAAACAATACAACGGTTTTATCCCCACATACATATTTAAACCTAAAAGTTATCAGAAGAAACCTCTTTATACGCGTTCAACAGGGTATAATTTGCCTTTTTGATAAGAAAATCAACGCCTTCTCAAGAATAATTCTCTATTTCTATATACCCTTTTGAAAATACTTCCTGAATACTATCTTCGAAAATATCAGGTTTCGGTTGATTGATTATAATTGCTTTACACCTGGATTTTGATATCTTCCATCGGTTTTTCATTATCTTATAAATATTAGTTTCTTCTGGATAATTAGAGATAATTATTTTAGTTGCCTCAATAATCAAGTCTAACGAATTCACGTTTTCTAAAGTTCTCTGATTCTCAACTATTGTTCCAAATGGCACACCGTCCTCTTATACCCATCCGTCGGCTGGAACTGCTTCTTGAGCTTCATTGAACGAGTGTGAGTCTTCCAGTCCCACTTGTTTAACTTTGTATGTTGCCCTCCTTACTATTCGCTCTTAATGATTCGGAAGGGGAAGAAAGTAGTGTGTGGTGGTTCTCATCACCCCTGACGAATAAAGGGGATTTGTGTTTAAAGCAACACTTGTCTTGCAAATTTTCATTGTGAGCTGAGATGTTATGCATCTACGATGGGAGTATTAGGAGTTTGCCCCTAATATTTTGACGTTAAGCATTTATGGAACATACTGCATTTGAACCAATAAGCATTTTTCTCATTTTAAATCACAAGCTCTATAGGTCACATTAGGGTCAGCTGCCGTCTATACTTATGTTTCAATAACCTGTTCTAACTTATTGCCCTTTCTAACTGTGTCTACATTTTTCTCATCCACGATAATTCTAACGGCTATTTCCAACAATCTTCTGCAGGACTTTCATGATTTCGTCAAGGATTAAATCACAAGATAAAATCCCTTGATGACTCTAAAGTGTTGGTTGAAGCAGTAACTGGATAGCATTTCTTCGTACTTCTCCTGGTGGTGGAGGGTAAAGCATTAGCGCACATGCTTAATTCGCGCTTGAAGCGCATTAACATTGCTTTTGGTAATATCCACCGCAGTTGTAAGCGTAACGTCAGAACTCTTACCTTTTATTTTAAATATTTTCTTACTTTAAAGATACTCTATGAATATTCACTCGACATTTAGTACTCTGATGTCAATAAAAGAGTTATTTGACGCAACATGAAGGTAATATCATACTGATTTAATAGAAATGTAGTAAAAACTCCAACGAAAAAATTTACCTTCTAAATTCAGGGAAGTATACCTATAATTCCATGAATTTATGAACAAAAGAATATTTATATTTAATTATGTTATATGTACATATATGATAATATAATTAAGTAGACATATATAACCTTATTTAGTTTTCTGAAAAATTCTCTGAAAACTGTTATTACATTCCGAGCTAAAGGACCGATTATTTTCACGTTCCCCTGTGAAGGTCATTTAAAGGTGAATAAAGATGGCCTATTAAAGGGCAAAAAACATGGCGCTTTCAAATATAGGTCATGTCAACATTCCAGACATTCCATCGCCATGTGTTTTAGCGCCAGTTTAAGGAGATGTCCTATTTAACAAAGAGATAGTCCTGAAGACAAGTAGGTCAATCGGTTACCGTAAGTAAGACAAAGTACCAAAACGTTGAGCCGAACGCTAGATAAAGATATCATATATGCAACGTAGATCCGACGATTGATTGTTCGGCGACGAGTGTCGCAGCCGAACAGTTGAAACAGTATATCTATCTTTGCCTCGGCTTTCAAAGTCATATGACTCAGAGAGAGATAGGATAATTTTGGTGCGAAGCTCCGCCCAGACGTTTCTTTTGTTCCTGTTATCCTAACCTAAAAAATATCTGTATTGATTTTGCTAGAAGATTGTTGTTACTAATTTATTTATACCGCATTTAGTTCAAGTATTTACCTTTTGCAATGTACTAATGAATGTTGGAATTAATAGTGCTGTACAGCATAAGAAGCAGAGCGATTTAATCTTGAAAAAGAAACTACACAACAATTGGAGGAAGCACTGGAACACTCTCTTATTTCGACTGTTTCCCGCCTTATCAATTTTGCTTATTTCGGCATAATTAGTGTAATATTAATGAAAGTTTTCTTTTTTGCTTTCAGGTACTTACGGAAGGCAATGTAACGACACATCTGAAGGAGTAGATAACTGCGCCATTATGTGCTGTGGAAGAGGTTACAAAACACAAGAAATAGTGGTTACTGAGCGGTGCAACTGCATATTCCATTGGTGTTGCGAAGTGAGATGTGAAAAATGCAAAACGAAGAAAAAAATTCATACTTGCGTCTAGTTGCCTTTTTATTAAATATTTAGTGGTTTATTTGTTGCACACAAAATGTCACTAAATCTTTTTAGGTATGTACTTCTTGCCCTTGACCAGTATTACTTAGTACAGATATTATTTTGGGTGTAAAAATAATAGAAAGACTGATGCACGATATTCGAAACGTATTTTAAACAGTTGTTTGGTCCTGTACAGAATATTTTAACTTATTTATTCTTCTATGCAGTCTTATTGGCTTATCTCTAAAATTTTGTACATATATTTTATGTCGTGTATATTTCTGCAGAATACTACGAACAAAATAGTTTAGGTAAGGAAGAACCCGTATTTGTCTTGTATACTTGGCAAAAAACGTAGTATAACGCCCAGTGATAATGCTAGATTGTACTTTAACTTATTTCTAATTTATTTACCTCTCTTGTAAATATCGTTTTAGAATCAGCATATAGCATCTCATGAAATTGTCTATAATAGTCTATTTGATATCCCCTATTAAGGTAACTTATTTGAAAGTCTGTTAAAGGAAACGTGTTTTTCTTCCTATTTCGTAAGTATGTAGTTAGTTAGAGAACTGCCTTCATGTGCCAATGACAATATAATTTTTAGCTTCAAGGATCGTTTAAAACCATTCTGTGAGAGCCCTCAAGGGATGAATGTGAAAGGAAAATTTCTAGAAGTGATTTGTAAATAGTTAGATCTTAGACCATGTAGATAGTAATTTTACTTTTCAACCAGTTATTTATGTTAGTTCTGTATATTATTAAGTATTGTATAGAATAATTTAATAAACTATCTATTAGGAATTCTAAATGCCGTTCATTTATCACCCTCGAGTGTAAAGGTGTTTAATAACTCAAGACGCTTTACATTAAAATTAAACTTGCGCAAGCCGAGGTATAATTGTGCTAGACTGAAATAAGTGATTACCAATGGTAATGAATAAAACCACTATTTATCCCTGCCGCTGGTACCAGGTAAGTGCATTCATGTAAAAACCGGACAAGCCAAATTAAGTTAAAAACTTGAATGACCGTGGTGATTCCATCCCTTTAATAAACGTAATAATTAAATTTTATAGCCACTTTAGTTTTACGAGTATCTAAGCTTAAAGATAAAAACAGTTTAAATCTCTTTAAACCGGGAGAAAGATGATCTTCTTTTATATGGCTTCTTTTATATGGCCATTAAAATTATGGTAACAAATATTTTAACTGGTAGCAAAAACGATGTAATATCGCCCCTTAAATACTTGAAGTGAAGCGCTATCGCTATAACTACTACGACAGGTTTGTCTGCAATATTTTCTTAACGTTTAATACCGGACCAATTGCTTATAGCAAAGTTGCTAATGTAGTTCCGCGCCATTAAAGTCACTACGGCCCGCAATTTTCGTGATTACTCAAAGAATAGACATAATTGGCAATCGGGATTTAGGATTTAATTTTTTGAATTCCAGGATCAAGAGGCACTAACGTAACTGGAAAGTTCCAACCATACAGTTTTGTTGTTTAACACACAGAACTGCCCGCAAATAGAAATGTGGCAATGAAGCAACGAATGATTCATTAAAGAACGGTTAAAACCAAAAAAGTGATAGAAAAATGTGGAAATCTAATATGACACCTATTAGAAGAAATATCAAAGCGATTTATTATCTTTCGACACCGTGTTGAACCAGCTGTTTTTTGATTTGAAAAAAACGTTTTTTGTGTGTTTTGCTTCAAATCTGGCCTACAGATCTTCATTATTTAATTCTTTATGTGTTGCTTTGTGAAAGGAATTCTGAAAAGTGGTTATCGCCCTTGGCTCCATTTCCGGGCGGTACTACGTAATCTGTCCAACTTTTACCATTCAAATATTTTTCTGGAGTTCTCTGAAAATGTTAGGAGTAGATAAGAAGTTGTCAAGATAAATATATTAAAAAAGTTTGTTTGTGTTTCGGGAACTCCAATTTGTATTTTCGGATTGTTGTAAACTCGACAGTCGCGTTTAATTGAACTTAATTGAATTTAACAGTAATCTCGTCGATAGCGATGTCCAGCAATCTCTTTTTTGGTTTTTGAAATTTTTGAAACATTTCTTAGAACAAACTTTTAAAATTTTGTTAATGTGTAACCTTTGAATTCTGTCATATCACAGAGTATCACGTGGAATAGTCCATATCTCAAATAAGAGGAGAAAAAGTCAATGGGGAGTTTTCATGTATGGCGGAGTGCCCTTGTCTTATAATCCAAAGATGCACCTAACTGTTTATTTTTTATTTTCGCAAATATTTAATTCCGAACATAAAGCTCCAAAATGTTCGTTATGCGTTTCGGAGTTTAGGTAGATAGACTTATAAATCAGTCTATTTTAAAATGAAAAATTAGTATCTTTTTCCAAGTTTTTCTAGGACACATATTTACAAAATGAAGTACTTGAGTATGTCCCCATACAACATATTCAACTCATTGCTTAAAAAATAATTTGTAAACAAAGTTAAGACAAATAATCGGCTTTTACTTACTCCCTAATGTTATGTAATTCAATAAGGCTGTAAAGAGGAAAAAGGAAACGACTGCCGAAGCATAAAGAATTTAAATCTATTCGAGCATCGCATAAAGACATATTTCAGCGAAAAGCTGGTTTAATCGCTGGTTTCTTAGAGCCAAACAATTTAATTAAAACTGAAGCATAGAGGCAGGGATCGAGGTTTCTTTTGGTTTTGGGTTAAACCCAACATTACTTTGTGCATGGAGGGTCGGATCAGAATAGAGAATTGTTAAGAGAAGAGTTAAGGCTCGAAGGTAATCAATTATAATGCAGTTGTTTGATGTACATGCAAACGAAAATATGGATGCATACAGGGTGTTTTATGACGAGAGAAAGACACTTTAGGAGTTAATTGCATAGCTTGTTTCCAATACAAAAATCTTATATACCGATGAAGGCATGTTAAAGTTAGAATTAATTTAAATGATTATTGAAATATGAAATTATTTAGTTTTATTCCCTTTGAGCATAAATAATTCAAAGCAATAAATTAACAGAAAGAATGCATTTTAAAACCAACCATGGAATTTTTGTTCCGGTTACTTGAACCAGATTTATCGATCTTTTAAAATAACACATTTATCCACTTAAATTCTTTACATACAGTGAACAAATTACCAAACAGTACGTTGAAAATTGCACCTGATTATTTGGTTAAAATTATTCGCATTCCTCGAAAGGTTGCAATGCATTCCCAATGGGTAAGCAGCTAAATGTAATATGAGCACCCGACAGCCCTCGAGCTGTCAAACTGCCAATAAACAATTAATAAATACTGATAAATAAGGCATGGTGTAAAAAAGTTGCAATTTATTGTCGAGACGCCAGTAAAAAGCGAACAGTTGGACTTGATGTACGCCCGTCAGCGGGCACTCTCATTCTTTAACTCACTACTGAAAAACTGCAAATTTATGCTGTGTGAACGGGAATGAAGCAAGCATACACTACCCGAAAATGACTCTTAAACACATTAGCTGCTACTGCATACTACTACTACGCACTACTACTGCTGCCCCAAGGGGACATTTTTATACGCAGAGTGGGCGATTACGTGAGCGGAGCAAAACATGAGTTTTCATACCTTCAAAAAAGTGATATAACTGTTCATACAGTAAAACATTTTCTTTCTTCCCTTTTACTTTTTAGCTTTTCGACTTTGTTGCATCAAAAATATGAGACGGTTCTTGTAGATGCCCGGCACGGCAAAAAGGATGAACAAACAGGTACAAAAATATGGACAGGCAGTATACACAAGTTGTAAGCATGATAATCTACAAGTCTAAACATGTCATTTCGATGGTAATATCGCCCACAAAAACGGCCCATCTCGGAAGGCTCTTCTGAATTTCACATCAAGTGCATCTTGTCGACAAAAACGGAATCAAGTAATCTTTCCTGAAATGAACGCAAGTGCGGAATTTTAAATTTGTTCTCGTTTTCTTCGGCCTACTCCATATTTCAGGAACTAAAGGCGCTGTTTGCGGTGGAAATGAGAGATGTGGATTTAATCTTAAAGAAGGACAAGCAAAATTGATCAGTTAGAGAGAATTAACAATAAGCGCCTAAGTTCCCAAAATCATCAGCTGATGTTCAGGGTGGATAAAGTGATGCGATAAAGTAGGTTCCACATGAACGGAAGCACGATGGAAGAAAACAATACTATGAAAGGTGACGCAAATTCATATTACTATACTGAAGAAAAACTTATTTATGTTACTGGTTATGTTGATGATAATTTAATTGCTGCAGAGGAAAAAATGATTGATGACACAGTTGACTGAATTGTTCTTTTGCGACCTGCTTTAGTGGGAAATGTTTTTGTTCAGGGTGAACTTAAAATTGGTGATCAAAGCAGGAAGGAAAAAGAGCGAATCAAAAACTGATCAATCTTCTGTGAAACAATCAAAATTTCACCAATATCAGGGATGAGTTTAAGATATCCACAATAGCTTCGCCATGGATGCTTGCTGTGATGTTCTCACGCAGGAATGTGCAAAAATGAAAAATGTACGCACAAACATACATATAAGAAAAGTTAGCCCAGGTCAGTTCAGGTTACTTCGGGTTGGTAACCCGACGACGGAGATGAAGCCGGTTGCTCAATATCTTCTTTCCATTTCCACTTAAACTCTCGACCTTTTATAGATTTACTTCTAACTTTTCCTTCATTTATGTTCATCAGGACAAAACTATTTTTTCATTTCATGTCAACATTTCTTCGTATTCCTTACCGGGCGAATCACAGCAGGAGTCCGTGGTGTAGCTGTTGTGGACATCCTAAACCTGAAATTAGAGGAACATTAAATATTTCCAGGAAAGACTAAACCCATGCTTGCTTTTGATTACCTCTTTTGTTCTTATCACCCTATGTGTATTTTACGCAAGCATGCTTGATGAAGCCACTATGAAGAAACACGTGTCGCTTTTTCTATATATGAAAGAAGTTCTTTAGAACTAAGTAATAGGTCTCTTTGGTGGTCCAAACATGGAAATCTAATTTTTTAAAAGTACCAATAAATGTTCCTACAACTCTGAAAAGTCCACCTTGAAAAAAAGCCATCAACGTTCAAGTCTAGACCAGTCAGGACCGGTATAAAAGTAATTGCTTTCTAAATGGGCCGGTGAGCATACCACTTGACACCTGTGAAACTTGAATTGAACAGTATTTCGACAATAATTCCAGAGGGTAACGAAAAAAGGTTTCAAACATAAATATTAATGTTTATTAATCCTCCCTAAATTTTGTAATTTGTCTGACATTTTTATAGACAAAGTCCTTGGTTTCTTAATTAAATCAGCAATCTTCATACTATAAAACTGAAAGTAATAAACCCAAAAGACTACGAGATATATCTATCATAAACGCACCGCAGCCGCCTGCCTACAAGTTTGTGAAAGAACGTGCGGTGGTTATCCTGTACACCATCACTGAAACTTCATTGTGATTCTGGTGGCGCACCAAGAACTAGTCGAGAAATGTCATTTTTGTGGATTCTTTGACTCTGATAACGAGTAATTTATTGGTCTCAAGTCTATTCGAGCGAGAGCAGTTTCAGAGTTCTGAATCGACCAATTATGGTTCGTAATTCAAAGCCAAACATCTCCGGCATTCGATGAATAAATTTAACAAATTAAATTCTTCTATTGAACGATTGCCCACCAAGCTCGCAACTAAAAGGTATTCATCGTGGTATTCTTTCTTTACAACTAATCATTATACAGATATCATTGCTATCAGCCACCTGGAGATCTTGCGCGGTGACTTGCGGATATTTTACCACTTGTCATCTTCGGTCATTTATTATCCGCTATGACGAAACACCCGATTCTTAGATGAAGATATTAAATGTAACAACAAAGACGTCGCTTAATAATGGATTCTTTTTATGGTCAGTCTTAATATCGCTAATGTAGTAAATCGTTTTGGTTTTGATCATCTTAGAATTTGTGATAGTTGAATCTGCCATTATAGAGATTCATGTTTGCTAGTGAGTTATATTGTATCCAGATAGGTTACCACACTGTCCCCTTCAATCCCATTAAGAAAGAATATTCGCACTTGCTCTAACCGATGATTGTTAAAAAAACTCGATTAAAAGTTTAAGTATCACAAGCATGTCTTGGATAAATTCAGCTATTATTTGTATGTGTAAATAGTAAATGGCTTAATCAACAGCTTAAATTTCCAGTTCATTGACTGTTGTGAGTTTTTTAAAAATCATCCTTTAGCTTAGTAATGTCAGCAAAATTTAGAAAACTCTTTCTTAATCAATCAAGAATATTTAAAATAAATATGAAACAAAAATGTTGGCACTTAATAACTTATATGTAGGCAGGAGCAATAACAGCAGTGAAAATAGTAATGAAGCGAGAGACGAAACTATGCGATTAGAATCTTTTTTGCTCCACAAGCTACAAGGTGGACATTGAGTGTCCTGGTTGAATTGCTGCAACGCCTTATAGTGTAGTCCAAAAAGGCCATTCACGAGAGCAACCAAAGAAAATCAGTTAGGAACAAAGAAACAGAACGGAACATGGACCGCCGATCGGGGAGAGACCTGCGGCTTCTTCTAAACACTAACTTCTACTACTACTACTACTGTTTCTGCTACCTGTACGTTATTAACTTTCATGTTAATTCAAATATTCTTGACGGATTGATGAAGGAAAAACTTTCTTTATTTTGCTTCCCTTACTAAGTAATGGGTGCTCGTTAAAAAATACCTCGGAATGGGCGGTGAACTGTGAACGGAGGACGTTGTTAGAACCATTTACTATTTACTATAAAGATCTGATGTACGATAGCTAACAGATCAGTATATCGAGGATATGCCTGTGATATTTAAATGTCTAATTGATGTTTTTTCTGGTAAACCGTGAGAGTTATCATGAACGTTCTTTCTACAATATATAGAGATATCCGTTACCAAGTTGTCTGGCAACGGAAAATTAATACTTTCTGTCCGGTCGTAAAAATAGCTATTTTTGTACGAGTGACTTGGAAATACACTAATACAATAACCAGAAAATAGCCCCAAACTATCAGCAATAACACATCACGTGCTTGCTTTACACACTTATATGAGTGTGAAAAGTGCATTTTTCCCATGCTAATCACTGAACGATAATATTGTCTCTTTTCATATTAAAATTTACATAAACCATAAAAAAGAGAACACAGCAAAAAGCTAAGACGAAAATACATCGAAATTCGGAGATATTATCCCTCCAAAAAGGAAATAAATGCAGTGGAATCAAGGTTTATTTACTTCAATTACTTTCAACCATATGGCGTCATATCAAAAATTTCACGACGACGTGGAATCGATGAATTCAATATTCTCCTCTCGAACCTAACTTGCGTGAGCACAGGAAAGCAAAACAATAAACTCGATTCTTAGGAAAAGTGAATTTCGAGAAATATGAAAAACATATAGACTAATTTTGGTAATCAAAATGAAAAAGAAGACAGATAATATTGCAAGCTACAGACTTCATAAACATGTCTCATAGACCTGTTTGACAAACTGTTCACTACTGATAACACGCCTACAGGAACGGATTGAAAAGGAACGTCTGCTTAGTGATCTACAGTCGACACAAATATTCAAGAAATAGTTGATCGACTTAATACGAAGAACTTTATGTTCTAATCCTGTAAAATATCAAAAATACTTTCAATTTTGCTGAATGAAATGGTTTTGTTCAAACGATAGAAAATGAAAAAATAGACTAACACATAGTTGACAAGGTTAAATCATACCTCTCTAAAAGGACGATTTTAGGCCTAAATAACAGAATGCACGAACTGGC
The DNA here is from genome assembly GCF_039881205.1 of Euwallacea similis. Taxonomy (NCBI): domain Eukaryota; kingdom Metazoa; phylum Arthropoda; class Insecta; order Coleoptera; family Curculionidae; genus Euwallacea; species Euwallacea similis. The sequence continues at coordinate 1,491,179 of NC_089624.1, forward strand.
TTTTGTCAATTCAAAAGTGAACTGATCCCTTTTTTAGTTGAGTCATAAGTCCTTAGTTCAAAGGAAAGAAAGTCTTAAAATTAGCGCATACGAGACTTAACTTAACATATGCTTGTGGTCAAGCTCTTGATCAGTATTGAGGTTTTAAGCTTGTTGGCAGTTCAAACATCAATGGCAATGGGAACATCTATATGAGATTTAAGAGAGATCGCACGTCTAAATTTTGTTATTATTTTCTTTCGTCATAGAAAGCCCTAAGTTGATTTACTAGGTATATCTCTTTTAGAATTTATTAGTAGTATTGTCAATTTTCCTAATTTATAATGTTTATTTATGTAGAAAAATGCTGCTTTGAAACATTTATGGTTGGGAATCTTATGTTTGTTAAAGACTGTTATCTCATAGTAAATTTATATCACCATGTGGGAAGATCCTTTAGAATATCGTTTGTAGATATCCACCATCGCTTGCAAGTTCCGACTCTTGATATTTTTGGTTACTATATTGCATTATTTTTATCGTTATATTGCAAACCAGGTAGATTGAACAAATCTATCAATAATTAGTTTTGCCTCTTTAATCCTCTCAATTATTACACAGTATTTCATTAAAAGTCGCACAGTAACAAAAACAAAGCCCCAGCATCCGGTCGTTTTGCAAGTCAGGCTCTCTCCTCAGGGCTCCACCGGGTGATATCTATATCGTGCCGATCCCCCGGGGGCCCCCCTTTTGTGGGTGGTCCATCTTGGGAGGACTAATTGCGAACCACTGCTGTGGGATCGCTCATTCGCACCTTGAGGGAGAATTGGGGATAATTAAGGGAGGACGGAGATAGAGATGTTCCAAATTGAATGGCTGGGCAATGAATTAATTAACATTTTGTTTGGTCCGGGTACATTTCGGCCAAACTCCAAGTCTTCGCTTCTTCTAGTTGGCCACAAAAACGCATTGCTTTAGCGATGGCATACCCAAAGACCTTTTGTACAGTAATAAATAATGTTTTTGTGTCGAAATTCTGCGGACATTTCCCGTCTCCTGTCAGCATTCTTCACGGTGACAGACAGCAGAAAATTTACAACTCGGTGTTCGTTTGTGGCGAAAAATAAAACGCGACAATATACAGAGCGAACACTCTTTTCTTAAACTTAGAATGACCTCATGGTTATGGAGTTTAATATGCTTTTTTTGAACTTTTTATGTAAACCGATGGTGTAATAAATTACATTAAAAATGAGTTACATAACGTTTTGATTTAACACGTCCTTCACCATACAGGCCAATGGTCAATATCTTCCCTGTATTTCAAATGGGGCATTCCTGACCCAAAAATTCCTGCTTGGAGATATCCGTTTAGACCGTGGGAACTCTCTTTTGAGTCGTAGACCGCTACTGTCGAATTTTATTCAGGTTCGGATCGGTGCACCCAGGATTAGCGATGGGTCGATGATAGCCCAATGAGCATCTAGAGATATGGTCAAATAAATCTGGTATGATTGAGATTGATATTTCGGATTAAAAACTGACTGCTAAGATAGGCGGTAGACATTCTGGGCATTAGTAAAACGTGAGGCGATCTATGATTTGGATTTTTAATAAGCAGGTAATTATCTAAAAGTTAACAATCTATTGAAGTCAATAATGCCTTGACTGACCGGCAATATATTTTGCTGTGCTATATGACCGAGATACAATGAGATTACTACTTTCAAAAAGGCCTGGAAGAATTAATAATTACAGTTTATATCACATTAGATAGTAAATAAACTGCTGGACAAAACCTATGGGACAAACATATTTTTTGATGGTTTTTGAAGTGAAAAAGATGAGAATGCGAGATATTGAACGTTCATTATAAGAGTATATTGGGACGTTATCCTTGAGTACTTTAATGTGGTTTATTTCTTTGAGCATCATATAGGTACGGGGGGATGTAAAAGGTGGAAACTTTAATGCACGTTCATTAAAGTCCATTTTTGCCGAGAGTCTAGGATCTGTTTCATATTATTTTTTAAATCATTTAGGGGTTAAGAAAGTTAGGGATTTTCTTGCAAATTCTGGGATTAATACGCACAAGGAACCAGACGAATCGTTCACTTTTGATCTACGACTCTGAGACACGTGCGAAAATTACTTGTCACGTTTGTAAGGCATTGTGCCGCTCGCCTTCGGCACGCGTTGAGAAACTATCTTACCCGTGTGAAAAGCGCTATTCTCGGCACTAGTTAGACAATATACTGTTACGTCTACCTCAGATGCAACTTTAATTTACAAGTTTGACTCTTAGCGAGCCGAAAGCTACAAAATAAATGCGGCAAGAAAAATCCTAATTGACCATCAATGCTAATATTTAAACATATTTCCTGCTGATAGAGTCATCAGCTTAAATATCTTCAACCTAATGAAATGCATTACTGGAAAATATCAATTCCATCGCTTAATTATTTAATCCTTTAATTGAAGAAGTGACTTAAATAATTGCTCTTAATTAGGGCTTATCTAAAACACCGAAAACAAATTATATTTAATACAAATCGCGTCATTATCTCATTCTCATCTTGAGTGTTAATTAAATCGGTTACCAGTCATTTTTCCGTTTGGCGGCCTGATTTCGACCTGTCAGTTGACTAATCGTCCGAGAAGATAACTGAAACCGGACTTAATGACTCTTTCGCAGACAGCGATCTGTAAATATCAAAGATTTCGTTCGATGGGAGTGAAACTGATAGTTTGTTTTAGTTGCACGACTTAAAGACAGATTTCTTATCCCTTCCCATAAATGTTACGATTAATCTCGACCGAAAAATACTCACGAAATCCATACGAGAGCCGCATTCCTCGGTGATGAAGCAAAAAACCATCACGTCGAATACCAAGAAACAAAAACTCAGTAATTGACATCGATATTGATGGGTAACACTGGGACGACAACAATTCAATACCTCATTATTCCGACATTTTGTCAAAAGCCTACAGCGCAAAATGTAAATCGCCCTGTATATTTACATCTATAAATATTTCGAGCGCGCATTGGCGAAATTTATGGAAGATGTAACTCAGCAGTCTAAAAAGGAGATACGCAGTCTGTGTCATCCATATTAAAAACCTTTCTGTCAATCAAACTCGGTTTGTCCGATCATCCGGCAAAATTTAAGCCGCAAAAACTCATTATCGATTTGTATTACTAATTTTCTGAGCTTTTTCTTTAAGATCAGTTTTTGGAGCTTTTGTAGCAAGTTCGGATACCAATATGGGTAGTTAGAATTTCGCTCCAAACATTCTAGTGAAATTAGATTTGGAGAAGTGCGAACAAATATAATAATTTCCTGAAAAAGTTATACAGGGTGTCCTGGATAGGGTATCATAGTTTTATACAGGGTATCTCAAACACAGTGAGTTCGGGTTGGTTCGGGTTGGTGATAGTTGCTCGAAATCTAGAAGGCCTAGAAAAATTCTGAGTCTTTAATTCGATTGCCAGTAGTTAATACAAAATGGCGGAATTTCGTAAATTCACTCTAACACTTCAGTCGTAATTTATTATTATGGGGAATGGCAGCTTTCAAGTTTTTGCTCATATTTTGCCTACTCCTGTACATATTTTCAATTTGGAAACGATATCCAAAAAAACATGAACATAAGCATATTTATGGGCAAAAAGGGTCTTAAAAACGCCCTAATTTCATCTCTCTACAGTGAGTAGTTCTTATAGTGTTGTCACACACATCGCAAATATTCAGAATCTCATTTCCATGACAACCACAAACAAAAACAACAATGTAAATAATGAGCCAGACACGTGTCATTATTAACCTGTTATTCAGCTGCTTTTAAAAAAGGGCAAGAAAACGCATTTCACAGTCATTCAACACACCCAATAATGGTGTATTATAAAGCTATTAGTGAAAAAACATGTTTCTTAAATCTTATCTTTGGAGTTCCTTTATTTCCAAGCAAGTGGGCTGTACAGGGTGACGACGCGAATTCACCTTCAAAAGAGTAATTTCAGTGGTTTAACTCCTTTTCCGATCTAGCAATATTTTGGTTGCATCTATTGTAGCCTTAATTAGTTTACTCATTTATTAATACGTTTGATACCTCAATAAAGAAGAAAACCGCCCCAGGTGTTTTCCAGCTACACCCAATGTCAAAATTGAGTGAGTTTTTAATTGCTTTTTTATTCCCTTAATTCATCTTGGTATAGCAACATGTTTCAATTAAGATACAAAAAGAAGCATTTGTTGAATCGAGGGTTTGTATTACTATAATGCCTACCATCTGCTCTAAAAACAGGTGGTGGTTATCTGGCTAAATTTCCTGTTTTAACTTGTTGGCAAAAATGTGCCTGAATTCATGATAGTGCGCACGATTAGACACAAACATGCTCAAAAATGAATAAGTATAGGTAAGAATGATAGGTAAAGAAATGTATGCAATCCATGAACTAATAAAAGACTGAAATTAAAAATGGACGAACTATGTGTAACAACATAATTTACCTTACCTTTGTCTTACATTATACTCTTAGCTTAGATCCAATCAATAGGTTACAAACCTGAACCGGTTTGGAATTACCTAAATTTAGAAAAGAATAAAAATAAATCTCTACGACGAATAAAGGAACTGATTCTGATTTACATTAATTTACAAGCAATAAAATAAATAAACTTTAAATATCAGACAGAGGCGATGTTTCGGAAAAATGGACACAAGTTTACGAAATACCTACACCTCATGATAAATTTCTGAGGTTTTTGTTGCTTGATCAGGTATTTTAATTAATTGTACACTGAGCTCATTTCCACGACAACTAATGGAATTCTTTTAATTAATTAATGTGTTTTCAAAGTAATTTGTTGTTTTGCAACGTGAAGCTACAAATTATTGCCTTTCATCGAGCTGCTTAATCGATTTTATGCATGACGGTATTACGTATTGTGTGTTAATTACGTTTTTCTCTTTGATTTATGTGAAAGCATATGTAATGAGCATTTTTACATAAAATATTGCACAATCTGTCAGTATTGGGCGAGAAATATGCGAAAAGAATCAACTTGCTATATAAAAAATGTGTGATATGAAAATTATGTGTAACATGGGAGAGAGGAAAAATCCTGGTCTAGTATAATAGCTGCCCCTCTATGTAAATTCTTAACGTATAAACGGCAGTTAAAAAGTTAGCACGTAATTTTTATTTTACGGCCCGTTTCCAAAAGCGACGGGCATTATTGTAAAGTTTCGACTCGTTGTGGCAAAGGAACGCAAAAATGCAATAACGGCCGCTAGTCGAAAACTGATTGATTGCGCCATGGAAACTAAGATGAAAACATCCATTAAATTCCAAATTAGGAAAATCATCATCGATTTTCTTTCTATTTTTGGAGAACCATTCAGCCATCAGTTTAAACTTCAGAAGTTTCCTGTTTAGTGAAACACCATTTTAAAGAGGAACTGCAGGACGAGGTGGAATGTCTATAATAACGGTGAAGTCTCCACCTGGATTTAGTGACATTCATCGTGTCAAACCAACATAGCGTACTTATTTTCTTTTTCAACAAACATCAGAATTTCTGGAAAATTTGCAGTCTTTTATCAATAGCTGCCCATTGAAGTAATACTTCGGGATGATTTTTTTCAAAGTTTGATGAAAGCCGGAAATTTGGGGGGAAAATAAACCTTTACAAAACGTGCAGAAAGCCAAAGTAAACGTGAGACCTAAACAACTCTGTTACAGGGTGGTATTTTTGCGGAGAACCCATTTTTATGTGGCGTGACTGATCGTTGATATCCCAAAATTTCAATTCCTTCTTGAAGTTAATCTTTCCGCTCCTTTCTTTTTTTTATATCCTAGCAGCTTTTTTAAATTAGTTGCATTCACAACTGAAGAAACGACAATTTTTTTATAGCTTAAATAAAATTAGCAATATTTTTAATTTATTTGCAGACAAATGCAAAAACCATATTTACATTCCGAACTTGATAATCAACGAATTAAGTTTAAACTGTTTATAAATAGGGCAAAAAACGTTAGAGCCTCAAGTGTCTGTTGAGCTGGGTTATGACAATAATCAATAGTTTGTTGGTAGCGAAGTATCAATGTCATGAGAGAGACATTGCTGGTAGCCCAATTTTGTATGTTCGCTCACTCTGTGTATTTTGGTATTGAAATAAGACAATATCAATAAAATAATGTGATCTCCTTTAATTAAGGATATCGCATTATTCCTCCATGCAGTTTATCCGTTCCAAAGTGTGTTCCTGAGCAAAGTCATTCGTTGAGGATAGACCTCACACGATCACCCGGTAAATTGGCTTTTTTAGGGCGTCCGCCATTCGTTTTATATTTATTTTAAATATTCATATTATACCAACGAAACTGTGTTATTAATTAATTCGATTTTTATTAATTTTTTAACATATTTATTATATGACGATGGGTTTACTGCTATAAGAAGCTCGGACGTAGGTAAAAAATGCCGCTTCTCTCAGGTAGTATATTATGACAGAACGTTTTTAGGATTTCGTGTTTCGTCGTTAACTTCATCACCACCACTTGATTCCAGTCATCATTAATCATCCAACCGGATTATATTAGTAACAATGTTACTCAGTCTTAACACATTGTAAAGACCCATTATTGAAAATATATCTCGAAAAAAGGTGACTTAATGATGATCCTCGGATTTGATTACTAAAGTGACTCGAGAGAATGAGGAATACGGTTCACCCTATAATTTCATGCACAATAAAACAATAAGCAAGTATTAGATCACTATTAATAGTTCATTTCCGTTTTCATGCGAAATTACAACGATTTGTTCCATTAGACGAGTAATTTTGTTAATAAATTATTCCATCCAGACAGTTCATGATAAATTTGTAATAATAGACACGTTCCAAACAGCCCTGCTATTCCCATGATATATTACGTAACTACATAATTTTCTCGAGAATAGGCTGAGTTTTTCCATTAAAAGAAAAAGGAGAGTTCGAAGACTACAATTTTCTTGATGATTGCGCGCCTGTTTCAACAGGGCATTTTCTCTAACTAAAATTGAGTAATAAAAATTTTAAATTATGTTTAACTTTCTGGATTAATCTCGGCTGGAACAATTGTGACTTGAGCATCTAGTCACGATTATTCCATCCGCGTATTTCGTTGGAGTTTTGTTGCTTGATTCCTAGTTTTTCCTGTCCTCTACCTCCTTCTGGTCTGGGCACACTCCCTATTATTCTTTTTTCTGCTCCGGTGAATGTTTCTCCTGATTCCTGCCTATAGGCAAGTTTCAGCAGGATAAAATCCATGACATACATGTCTTCGGAATGCCGCAACAAATCTGCTTAACTTACTTGCCAACCTGAAATTGATACTGGAAAAAAAAACATATTCTGAAAAGTAAACTTGCGTCAGTCAATCGTCGGGAATTCACCCAATTTCGCGGATATCGTGTTTATTGATTCTTAATTTTCGGTTATAAATCCTCAAATTTGATTAATTCTCGGTTTATTATTAAGGAATTAATCTTTCAGAATAATGTTACGGCGCCGTACTTTTGTAAACATTTGGACATTGATGCTTCATATTTTACTCACTATTCAGTATTTACCACTCTAATGGGTGCTTTTTAGCTAATTTGAGGAAAATGGGACCGTGGCAGGCTTGTGAGCTCAATAAGGAACAACACATCCTTAACTTCAGCAGTTTGGTCGGACACCGGTGGTAAATCAACTGCTTAAAACCACTTTACTGTGAATAAAACGGTTTAAATACCTGAAAACAATTTTCGCAGAAATCATGTAATGTTAAGAAAATTTATTGCATTTTATGCAAGTTATCAATGAAAAATAGAGGAAACGATTTCGCTCTCGACAAAAAGCCGAGAAACTTGGCCGAGCTCGCTTTTACAGCATCGCATTTATCTAAACGATATTTATGTGTAACCTTTCCGGGGCTCTCTCGATATAATGCTGTAATAACTTCTCATAAGATAATATCAGCATCAAAATGAATTCTTGAACACATAATCATAAGTTTTTATACTCGTGAAATCACAACCGGTTGTGCGCTTTAATGTTTTTATTAGCGTCTCTGAACGTGATGCTAGAAATCTGCCTTTGTTTTCGACGTTTTGGATTAAATTTATTGTGGACTCACGGGTGATTGATGTTTCTGCTTTAATTTTATAGTGAACTAAACTACTTTCGTGTACTAAGTTTCAGCGAATTTAGTTTGTACTTCTTGAAGACTATGATTTGAATTTTCGTTGCTGGTGCCAGAAGAGAACCAGCAATGATGCTAACCAGAAGTGATGTTCATTCAAGTTAGTTTAGGGAAACATTGAACCGAAATTGAGAGTGACTCTTGGTTTGACCCAAGGCTAGACACTATTTTAGATTAGTATTACTTTATGTTCCATACGAGCCCTCAGCTATGTTCGTTAGGCGGGTCCTTCATATCCTCAACTCTTGGGTAAAATCATTCAATAGTAGCGAATCGTTGGCGAATCTGAATTTTTGAACTAGTATGAAAATTTCCGATGTTCATTACTCCGCCTTGATGAAGCAGGAAATTCGAATAAGACCGTGAACAATTCATCCCTAGAGGAGAGAGTTTTGTTGCATTCATCTTGACATTTCGTATCACATTTTCTTCTTCGCAAAACTTCATAGTAAAAGTAATAAGACAACAAAAAGAATCAAATTTGATATTTTTTAGGTCTGGTTATGCAAACTGTCCGAGCCCACCAAAAACCACAAATCCCCAAAAAGGTTCCGAATGGACTAGAATTTCGACGGCACTTCTACACTGCTATTATCCCACCTTTAATTATTAAATTACATAATTTAAGGTTCGAACCGGTCACTCTGTTGAGCAATTTGCCGAAACCCAACACCCAACGTATCAATTAAGTTTCGATTCTCCATCGAACATCCAGATCTGCAAAAATTCGTCCATGTACTGAAAATATGAAAATTATCAATTTGATATATACTGAGGAAAAACGGAAAATGTTGATTTTTTAGATGAGGTACGTGCAACATGGTATGTGGTGATGGTAATTATCTTTAATGAGGACCCCACGAAGAGTCAGTGGATGCCACTGTCTACCCAAATAGCGACGAGGCGAAAGATGGGTTCCAATTCGAGTCACTTTCCGTGGACGAATACAAGAGGAGAGTGAACATTTAATGTCCAAACGATACCTAACCAGATAGTGAAGAAGTGAAATTTCACTCTCCTCAGTCGGACTAATCAAATGATACCAAAAAGAGATAGATAGGATACGAGGGTCAGGGAACATAAAAAGAGTTGCAGACTCGCAGAAAAAGCAAAATTTGCTACAACTAAACATTTGCTCTCTGATGGTCAACCATCCATCTATCTTCATCCATACCAATCACTACCAAGGTTATAACATCCAAGATTTAGTGACAGTAAATAGCGGTGATAAGGCGTGACTGCTCCAATCTTATCACATTGGGAAAGTTGTGATGGATGTAAGATGGCAATCAATCTTAGATCCAATTTCACCTGGATTTAGTTTAGCAGATTTGATGGAATAGTTAGTGAAAAACCAATCAACAATGAATTCACGAATTATGAAAAATCAAGAACACATTTGTTTATCCAGGCAGGTCGTCATCAACGTAAAAGTGTTCTATTTGTGAGTGGTTCTCAAACAATAACACGAACTAATATAAAGTGTAAAATTTATGTGACGGAGTCTAGGCTAATTTTCACCAAACTTCATATACAAATCATTTAGTAGCTAAACACTCGCGATTTTAAAATAAATATTGAGCGCGATTTGTTTATTTGGACGGGTATTTATTTAGGGTATCATCGGATCAGTGCCATAAACCGATTTTTTCTTATTTTCACAGTCTTCAATAAATCATAACTCTGTCAGCGAGTAAAATAGTAAACTGCATTTAATGGAAACGTGTTGAAGGTTCCATTAGTCGTCGAGAAAGGTAGAGGAATTTTTCTGAAATTGATCAAATTTTTGATATTCTTTGACATGTGCAATTTGTGGGACATGATGAATATTTTTGAGAAACTGCAAAGCAAACTATGTATTTTTATTAATGGAATTTAGTGCATAAAGCAAGGATATTGTAAAGTTTCATTTATACCTGGATAAAAAAACTTTAACGCAGAAATTTTTGAATTCGTGGACAACTCGGAATCTCCATTCCATATTCAATTTTTCCATTTAATTTGGCCACATGCTCCGTTCATTGTTCGCGATGTCAGGTACACTATTGCCTGAAGGAACTAAAATTATCATTAAAGTTAATATTATCAGTGAGTCGGCACTGGTGTCCTAATCGTAAACCATTCAATGGAATCTATCTTCACATTACCACGGATCTATCATTTAATAATCAATTAACGATGAGCGTCTACCAAATATTTTTTTAATGACACAGACAGAAAAAGTTCCCATGGAATCGAAAGAATGAAATTGCAAGAATCTTTATTATCACAAGAGATAACCATCTTCTTTCGATCGGTGTTAATGGATTCATAAGGCCATATAGCGAGGCGTGGAAGGTGTCAAAAGCTCGGCCTTTGTTCGAATCACTCTTTTTGTCTTTGGCTTTTTCTTTTCGTGTGTGTTTTTATTGGTGATGTGGGTATGCACTCGAGGACGACGCCCCTCGGAGGATTGTAATTGTGGGTCATTTCAAAAGCTTCATTACCAGCCAATAAGTTATCTCCGAGACGTTCTCATGTCAAATTTAAAAGCTTCTCAGATAATTAGCAGCTAGCTTCTATTGCGCTACATTCCGATTTCAAGTTAGAGCCTAAGGTAGGGACATATGAGGTCAAATCGGTTCCCACCGGACTCAAAAATGTCTTGAGAAAACGGTTCTGGTATAGTACGGCAAAAACGCATCCCCGGACCTTAAAATGTCCGAAGCGACCGCGATTATAGGCGATTTGTTTTGTTTTACACTTAATTGAGAATTTTAATCATCGCGTCTGACCGGCAACAGGACATTAGCCGGGTTCAGATTGAGCCTGAATCGAATGTTTTGGAGGCCTGTGGAATGGCGTGCAACTCGATAAAAAGTTGCTTCATTAGCGGGCTCTAAAATGCGCGGACATGCCCGAGAAAATTTAAGTGTATTATTAACCCAATACTCAGCACAAAGAGGCAACAACTATAGTGAGAGCCGGGAAAAGTTGAAATTGGAATTCGCGTATAATATCAATTCGAAAAGACATCTCTCGTGCAATCGCGAATAAATTTACCTCTGCTGGACGGTGATCTTTTCCCTTGTCAATGCCGATCTGAAATCCCACTGACCTTTATAAGCCTAAACCGAGTTACGCATAATCAGGCCACTGCCACTGAAGAAGATCGCGATCGAATAGCTGATATCTGCGGTGATATTTACGTTCCAGCAGAGTTGAACTGTTTTGTTGGTTGCATACGTAAAAAACTTTTAAAAATCCAAACAAGAGAATTATTTTCTAAAACATAGTATGAGACCCAGAAAACTAGGAGTCCTCAATGGTGCCAACCGTGAGTCTAAGAGGAGGAAGTACTTATTAATTTATGGCACAAATCCACTGAAATACCTTACATCAAATCCGGATTTAGTATCTATTCTTAAGCCCAATTTTCCATAAAAATAAAGAATAATGGTAATCGTCGGAACAGATTGAAGGTTTTAGATGTGGAATAAACGTGAGTAGGAAAGAATAAAGAACTTAATACTCAACGTAAAGAGGTAATTGAAATACGCAAAAAAACAGACGCAAAAAGACGGGCTTATGTAATCAAAGAAAGTGAGACTAATGAAAAGATTTGCAAACCTGACTGTGAAATGCAGGAAGAAATGAAGCAATGAAGCAAAATCGAAGAGCAACGCAAGCAGCAAACCTACAACTTGAATACACGTTAATTAGGAAAAT